>NW_026596101.1:13827785-13849522 GCF_907164565.1 Psammomys obesus
ATATATATATATATATATATATATATATATATATATATTTGCTCTTAGGTTCCTGGATCTGAATCTCAGAAGGAAACTGGTGTTCTGATGTTATCTGCAAGGAGTTACTTGGGGCCAGTGTAATAAAGGGACTATTTACAAACTATGAGGGGGTGATGGATTGATTTTGATTGTGACTTGATTGGACCTGAGAAATACCTGGAGGATTTGGATCCCTGTGTGGTGTGTCCTTGGGGACTGTACCCAGCCTTGGCCCCATTCTCTTACTGCTCCCTTCTGCTTCTTGGCACCTGCGGTTTAGCCCAGCTCTGCTTTACCATGCCTCTCCCGCCATGATGAATGGAGCCCCTGAAACCATGAGCAAAACCAACCCTTCCTCCCTAAGCTGCTCACTTAGTTATTATTGCCTCCCAGGGAGGGGTTAGGGAAACTGTCAGTTCCTCAGGCTGGAGGCTCCAATGGGGGTGGGGTGGGATATCTGAACGCAGAAAAAGTAGTCAAGGGAAGGCAGATGCAGGTCTCTGTCAACCTGTAGCGACTCAGTGAGGTGTAATGGCTTCCCTCTCCAGCCACTACCTTTCTGCCAGTACCGGAAAGAAGTGAAAGCGCTTGCGGGCTCCTGGCATGGAAGGTGCCTCCTGGTACCCTCTATTGAGAGGAATTGTGGTGGCTCCCAGCACAGATAGCAGGCTGCCTACAAAGAGTCTGAGGCTCTCTAGGGGGATGGGCTCCCCCGGTTGAGAACATCGCTGGATTCAAGCTCCCCTTTCCACTCGAGCATTCTTAGCTTTTTCTAGCTGCCAGGCTTTCAGACAGTGGCTCATGGCTGCGCCTCCAGCTCTGCCTGGCCTCAAGGCTCAGAGGCCCTTTGCAGGTGCTGGAGCCCCATGGGCTGACTCCCTAGCATAATCAGGAGAATAATTGGGCACCAGGCAGCTGCGTGGAGTCATCTGGAATCAGACTGGGTGTTGAAATTCTGAGTCTATTTAAATATCCCTGGGGCTTAGATCAACCCAGTTACATACAAACTCTCAGCAGCCCTGGGGCCAGGGAGGATGCTCAACTTTTTTTTTTTTTAATAATTTATTTATTTTTATGTACATTGGTGTTTTGCCTGTATGTCTATGTGAGAGTGACAGATCTTGAAGACAGACAGTTGTAAACTGCCACGTGAGTGCTAGGAGTTGAACCTGGGTGCTCTGGAAGAGCAATCAGTGCTCTTAACCGCTGAGCCATCCCTCCAGCCCCCCCCCCCCAGCCCCCCACCCCCACGATGCTCAACTTTTGACACCTGCTTAGAGCCTCACTTTCACCATCTTGGTCAGTTCATCCATTGCCTGCCCCCACTCCCTTCCTCCACCCACTACTCTTACTTCCCAGGTGGCAAAGGAGACTTCTGAGAGGCAGAATGGCAGGGTGAGGGGATAAAGCTGGGCTCCAGGGACATCTCCCTGTCCCCTCAGGCATTGCACTCCTTTCCTCTCACAGGAGATCATGTAACTAGGCGCCATATTAGCCAGGGCTCTTCAGAGAGACAGAGTCAACAGGATTACATGGGGAGCTACAAGGAGAGGTCTATCAGGGGATTGGCTCATGTGACTAGAGGCTGAACCATCTCAGGACAGCCTGCTATAATGCTAACAGCAGAGACAGGGGAGGGAGTGGCGTTGGCAGCCGTTGGTGCTCAGCCCAAGTCTGCAGACCCCAGCGTCAAGGATAGGGCCCTGAGATTTGGCAGCTGCTCATATGCTTTGGAGTTCCAAGACAGAAAAGCTTGGGTACCTGACGTCCAAGGAAGACCAGCTTCACTCCAGGAGGTGGATGGAGACGCATGCTCCCTGTTCACCTTGGCCCTGACTAGGCAGTGGTGGCTGGCTTTTTCTTATTTAGCCCATCAGCTCCACCCCCTCCTTTTTCCAGTAAGATCCTCACAAGTACTCCCCAATGCAACTTTCTCCACGTGCCTTCTTGGCCACAGTCACATTGACCCTGAAAGTCATGTCAGTCACAGGAATTCCTGCCTTTGAGTTTTCACCTTTCCAGGCCATTGACTGTCTTCTCACCTTTCTGAGGAAGAAGCTCAGACACACAGAAACTAGGGACTCACTGAAGTCTGTTGACTCTTAATGGCACTGCCAGTGTGCCACTTGTCTTTTTAACACATGTGTCTAGGACTAATCTTCCTAGAAAGTCCTGGAATGGCATGGCAAAAGCTGCTGTCTGTAGGGTGTGTGTGTGAGTGTGTGTGTGTGTGTGTGTGTGTATGTGTGTGTGTGTGTGTGTGTGTGTGTGTGGCTTCTGGGATTTTTGTTGATGGAACCAACGGTTGTTTTGCATCTCAAAATTCAGCTGGATTCATAATGGTGGCAGTAGAGAGGAGTCCCTGTCAGGCAGTGGGCCCTTAAGCCACCAAGCCTTGGCTTTCTTGTGTGTACTTTCATGTTGGTGAATTACTTATTTTCCATGCTGCTCTCATCTGACAAGAAGAATCGATTTAAGGGAAGAAGGGTCCATTTGGGCTTATGTCAGTCACGGTGGGTATTGACACGGTGATGGTGTGGGGAGTGTGAGTGGCTGGTCACATTGAGTCTGTTTAGTCGGGAAGCAGAGAGCAGACGGGAGGGCTCTGCAACCTCAAGGCCTAACCCCCGATTCATTTCCTCAAGTGAACTTTAGCCTCCTGAAATCTCCATACCCTTCCAAAACTGTACCCTTAGCTTTAGGACAATACAGCATCCATGGTTCAAGTGTGACATCTCTCGGGGACTCTTGTGTTTGAATGCTTTGTGTCCAGCTAAGGGTGGGACAAGGACTCTGATGTCAGGAGTTTTATTTGGAAGCAGAGACTAGGGGAAATCAGACAGGGACGAGGGAGCATGCAGTGTTTGGTACATTATTAAGTAAATTAAGCAGGTGGGCCAGGCCACTGCAGCTTCATCGTTTCAGAGCCACCAGGAGGCCACACACAGAACAGAGGAGCTGCCTATTGACCTTCGACTTCCCTGCTAATTCCCTGACCTCCTAGGACTGCTAGGTGATAGTGAAGCCCGCTCAAGTGAGAAGGTAGTTTTTCGCCAGAGCTGCCAGGAGGCACTGCACATAAGGACACGGTTATTGTCCCAGCTGCCTGACTAAGGATGCTCTGGAAGGAACACTTTGTGACCGCCCCCTAAATGGTGGCCCTCACGGGTTCAGTACGTCCATTATCATGGCTGTAACTGCTCCAGCCGGGGCAAATCAGCAGCCGTTCAGGGTTTGGCTATTTGTCTTCCTGCAACAGTTTTTGACATCAAAGCATTTTGTAGTAGCCAAGTGGGTTATTTCCCCTGGGACCAGAAAAGCTGTGCTCCCTGCCCGCCTCTATGGGAATTCTGGCCAGGTGTATTTCCTAAGCCCAGGGAATCCTTTGCCATGTTGGGAGGAAATGGGGCCTGGCTGGCCTCACGCACTGTGCTGTTTTTGCCAACTGGAGAGAGCAGCAAAAGGCAGCCGTCTTCTCCTTTCCGAAGCCACGACACAAGGCCTGATCTCCAGCCAACTGGCAGCAGGAATTTGTGTGTGCAGCCAGGTCTGGGTGCAGCTGCCTCTCTTGGGCCTGCTGTCCACCTCAGTTTCCCCAGTGGCCCCGATGGAGTGAGTAAAGTCCCCTGGGAGAGTTGAGATGCAAGCTGTTTCCTCCTCCACTTCTTTGCTTCCTCTTCCCACCCCACCGAACTTCCCACTTCCTTCTTATTTTTTTTCTCTTCTGGATTTGGGAGGGACAGCTCCACTCCAGTCTTTCCACAGGGGCTTCTGGGTCCTCCTTTCTTTTGGGTTGGTTCCCTCTCTTGTGTGTTTCCTTTCATCTCCACTGATGCCTACAAGTGTGCTGGGGCACCCACTGCTCTCTTTCAGCAGAGCTGTAAGGAAGAGTTTTCATGGTGTTGGGCCTCTGTTTTGTCTGTGAGCCGAAGGGAGGGGGTTTGGCCTCCCTGGAGCACAAAGCCCCACCGATAGGAAGAACCTGATCATCAGGGGCTGATGTCCTGGCTTTGCCGCCTATGGTGGGGACAGAAGGAGCAATTGAACTGACGGCAGAGGCCCAGCCAGAGCTGTCTCAAGGTGGTTCTTGAAGCCCCCCCCCCCCCCCAAGTTCTTGCCATTCCGGGAGAAATGCAGATGAGCAAATGCCAGCAGCCCTTGGCTTACGGTTTGAATTTGTTGCTGCTGGCTGTGTTGTGTTGAATGATTTTGTGTCCGTGTTTTCTGACTGCCTCTCTTGGATTCACTGGTGCCCGTTTTACTTAGCATGTGTACCCAGGTATCAGCTCTTGCCCTGGAACTTGGTGAATAAAGATTCATTCAGTTCTGAGGAGAAAGCAGTTAGTGCTGGGTTTTGCTGGTGGTTCTTCAGTCTAGATAAGGCTTACTCCAGCTTCCTCAGTCAGCTGACAGAACCCCTGGGGCTGGATCGCTTCTGCTGGCCCAGCTTATGTAATAGGCATAGAAGAAATGAAGATATACTAAAGATATCTGTCTATCAGACTGTTGAAACAATGGACCCCAAGGAAATGGGAACTTCCCCCAGAAATCTCATGCTGAGGGAAGGAAAAGGTGCCAGCCAGAGGGGGAACTTGTCTCCCAGAAAGAGATGTCACACAATTCTAACGGCTTGTCAGACTACCTTACAGGCTGAGGCTGAAGCCCAGACAATGATTGATGGGTCAATTGTGGGCGGGATCACACCTTGCTGGGACTGCTTAGATGTGCAAATCCCTGGCCTTCTATTTAAGCTTTAGTCCCACTCAGGAAGACAGACTTGGCCATTCACTGGCTCTCTGTGGTCACATTGACTCACTTTTCCTGCTTTCCACTATTAATTTGACTCTTTTACCTGGCTTTTTGGAGATGGGTGGCTGGCTTGGGACATTGTCTATGCCTCCCAAGTTTGAAGCACTCGTAGATTGTCCATTCCCTGTG
Organism: Psammomys obesus; assembly: GCF_907164565.1. NCBI lineage: Eukaryota > Metazoa > Chordata > Mammalia > Rodentia > Muridae > Psammomys > Psammomys obesus. The sequence continues at coordinate 13,832,745 of NW_026596101.1, forward strand.
ATCTGTTATTCCCACAGTTCCCACTAAGACTAACCTAGCCCAGGTATTCTCCAAGACCAAGACATGCCCCAGAGCCTTTGAGGCCCAGCTCTAGAACTGTCTATTGTCCCAGTGCTGTGTGCTGGTAGTCAAAGCAGGTGACAAGGCCATCCTAGAGTCAAAGGGTAAAGAAACACCGTAGCCCTTTTAGAAATGGATGTAATGTGTGTGTGTGAAGGCACATGTGCGTGTGGGTATACATATGTGTTTGGCCCAGGCAAATCGAGAGGACCACTTCATGTGATCTTAACTGCTGTGAAGTCTCTCACTGGCTTGGAACTGGCCAAGCAGGCTGGCCAGTGAGTTCCAGTGAGGCCTATCTCGGCCTCCTCCGTGCTGGAATTACAAGTGCACGTGTCATGCCTTTTACCTAAGTCTGGACATTGAATTCATATTCTCATACTTGTGTGGCAAGTGTTTCACTACCTTGCCTATCTCCCCAGCCCAGAAACACCTTATGCCTTGATGGGAGCGGCCACATAGCCACACGGCAGAGATTTGCGGTACAGGGAGCAAATGCTGTTTCATGCTGTTTATAAACACACTGCTCCTCCACAAAATAACACCGCCAAAATTATTCACTATTTCTCCCATCCCCACTACCTAGAGGCACACATTGCTAATACATTTGCCTACACAATCCAACCATTTTATGGGTTCCAGTAACGGTGTCTTGGCAGGGCAGGCGACAGAATTCTAATGACCGGACAATTAGAATTAGAAGAAAACCCTTTGTATGGTTATCTGGTCTGCCTTGGAGCTTTCCTGATTTGACCTCGCCGACCCAAGTCCTGTTGGGGGGGTAACGGATTTGATAGCTCAGATGGTGGACCGTTTTCAGGGACTCCCACTGTCGGGGTGGAGTCTTGCGTGGTACACAGATGTCCGGGGGGCATAAGCAGCCAGGAGGAAGGAGTTTGGGGTGTTGTGTAGTTCGTGCTAGCGTCCATCTGCTCCCATTCACACATGTACTTTCTGCACTGATAGGCTTGGTAGGGGAGCAGTCTCCAGAAGTTAAAACTTCGGGGGGGGGGGCCTAGCCAATCTTTGCTGTGGCTTTCCTGAGTCAGTGTGACACAGGAAAGGATGTCTTTTGTTTCCCCGGGGTGGCATGGGAGCAGGAGCTTGGGACAGCAGAGTTTTGGGGGCTCCGGGCAACTGGCTTCTCAGACGAAGCAGCAGCAGTAACGTTGATGAGAGCAGTTTCCGTGCAGACAGCTGAGAACCCGGGCATCCCACACCACGGCACCTGCCTCTCATTCACAGACACGAACCGTCTTTGAGCCCACACTGATTGCAGTTCTAGTACTAATTTCTCCTCTGTTTCTGCCAACTCAGACAGGCCCATTAAAAAAAAAAAAAAAATTAGGCCATTGAGATGAGTCAGTAAGCAAAGGCACTGGCAGCCCAGAACTGGCAAGCTGAGTTCAATCCCTGAAAAGAACCGGCTCTCCCATTCTCCAGCTTCCACACTGAGGTACATGGACCTGGCACATAGACGCACATGTTTAAATAAATAAATGTCAAAAGAATGTTCTGCATAGTAGGACAGGATCTGAGGTGTGTAGAAGCTATTCCTGAAACCGTTTTGTTGTGGCTGCTTTTGTTTGTTTGAGGCAGGTTTTCATTACGTAGCTCAGGCTGGCTCTGAAGCACCTTAGCCTTCAGACAGCTGGGACTACATCAGCATTTGGATGAGGGATGGCAGCAGCTCTTGGTTTTCATTGCTCACCTGGGAGCTCTCTCTCTCTCTCTCTCTCTCTCCCCCAGGTGACTCTGCACTGTACTCTGCACTCCTGGGGCCTGCACTTTAATACCTCACACAGTGCCTCAGGCAGGCAGGGGGTGTGCCTGCCTGCAAACCAGAGGATGGATGTCAGCTCCCTGCTTTTCTCCACTGCTAGCCCTGGTTTGTTTTTTGTTTATTTTGGCTTCCTTTCAGCCCAGCTTACAGATGTGGTCAAACTGGAAAGGGCCGGCTAAAGAAACTGGTCACTTCTGACAGAATTGAATCTGATCAGAAGGATCAGGTAGCTAGCCAGCCGGCTGTGAGGAAAGGCAGGCCGGTTTCTGTTTTGGACCCTTGCTCCTGTCCCTACTAGAGTTCAGGTAGATGGGCTCTTGGTGTTCTCGTTGTAGGCTGCAGGGGTGTCTGGCTCATTTGCCTTCTGGCCTCTGGGGCTCTATGGGAGTGGCATGGCTCTAATGAGAGTCGGCAGATGGGAGCAGGAGCAGGTGACAGAGTCTGACTCCTTGCCACTCACTTTTTACCTGGCAGGTAGGGGATCCTAATTAGCTGCCTTGGCTAAGCAGAGCCTGAGGCCTCACAGCGTGTCCTGTCACTGGCTTCCGCCTTCCTTCAGCAGCAGCCAGGCACCCTGTGTGGGGAGCAGGGGATGCTGCGGGGTATGGGAAGAGCCAGATTTAGGCAAAGATTACCCACTCCCTGGGTTTCACAAAGCCCTTGGGCAACCCCTTCCGGGAGCCATCCTTATTGATCCCTGACAGTCTTAGGAGGGTGACAATAAAAGGGCTGAAGGACTTCACTTTCCTATTACTGCTCCAGGTGGTTGTGGCTCCTCCTGGGGCCCCTGTGGCTTTCCAGGCAGGGTCTTGCCCCTGGCGACATCTGCCACATGCAAACAGTTGCTGAAGTTATTTAGTATGTCCTTGAGGCTCCTTGATGTCACCGGTGTTTCCTAGGCAACTGCTGCCTGAGAGTAGTCAACTTCTGGAGGGAGCTGTCTGCCCAGCAGGAGCAGAAAATGGCTTTTGCTCTCTTGTTAGGGGGTTCTCTCAATAGCGTCCCCATGCTGGGACTGAGACTTCTCCAATTTGTGTGTGAAGTAGAGGTGCAGTCTAATGAATGTATTTTAATATTCTCCTAAGCATGGGAGTTAAGAGAGAGGGGCTCTGGAGGGCCAGCAAGATGGCCTGGAGTGTAAAAAGGAATTTGCTAAACCTGAAGACCTGAGTTCAATCCTGGGATGCACGTGGTACACCAAGGAGAGTGCACCAGTCCTACAAGTTGTCCTCTGATCTCCACACGAGTACTGTGGCACACGAATGCATCCCTACATACACACCAAAATATGTGCGTATACAATAAGTAAATAAGACGTAACAATGAAGGGAAACCGGGGACATGGGTGTGGCTTGCTCAGAGAAGTCAGGGAAAGTAAGACATTCCCAAGCCCTCCCCCATCAACCGCTAATTAAGAAAGGCTCTACAGCAATGGTTCTCAACCTGTGGGTCACAACCCCTTTGGGGAAAAGCAACCCTTCCACAGGGGTCGCCTAAGACCACTGGAAAACCCAGGTTTACTTTATGATGCATAGCAGTAGCAAAATTACTGTTATGCACTAGCAATGAAAATAATTTTATGGTTTTAGGTCACCGCAACGCGAACTGTATTAAAAGGTCGCAGCATTAAGAAGGATGAGAAAAGGCTTGTCTACAGCCCAATATTATGGAGGCATCTTATCCCCCCCCCCCCCCCCCCCCCGAGACAGTGTTTCTCTGTGTAGCCCCTGTGCCGGGATTACAAGCATGTCCCACTACACCCAGCGGAGACACTTTCTTAACTGAGGTTCCATATTTCAACGTGTGTCAAGCTGACATAAAATCATCCAGCACACAGGTCCTCATGCTTACAGGGTTAGTACCTACTCGACTAAGCCACTTTTCGGTCTCTGATTGTTCTCGGTTCTTGTTTGGAAAGAGGACCCCGGGAGGGAGCTCACCCCGCAGAAGCTGAGGAGGCAGCCTGGTTTTTGTAGATGGTAGCGAGAAAGGCTTCAGAGAACCATGCTTCAGGCCTTAGTGCCTTTCTGCCAAGACCCACTCACCACAGAGCGTCAAGAGAAACACTTCCTCTTTCCTTCTCAAAATGATACTCAGCATACATTCTTTAAAAAGCTTTTTTTTTTTTTTTTTTTTTTAATCTATGAAAGGCATTTTGTGCAAGGATGATAAAGTATAGGAAATTACGTCAATACCTGAGAGAAGGAGGCTGGGGAGATGGCTCGGAGGTTAAGCACTCTGGCTGCTCTTCCAGAGACCTGGAGTTCAGTTCCCAGCCCCCATGCTAGAAGGGCTCACAACTCCAGCTCCAGGAGCACTGACGCCCTTTTTTGGCCACACGGACAGTGTGCTCATATGTACACACAAACCCCCAGACACACAAATAAATCCTTAAAAATTTGAGGAAAATTTGTCCACAAATTTACCTACATCACTTACAGAGGGTCGCCATTGACATTTTGGTGAAATATTCGTATAAGAATCTTTAAGTAAAAAGTATAATATGTTAAAACTGCTTTAAAGCACATTCTGGTACACCCACTTCTTTGTCAGTCAAGGGCGCTGACATCCTAATGAGAGGTAGGTTGGTGTAGGTTGGTGATTCACAAGCCTAATGTCTGAGCCTCAAGACACTTGTGCACGTACACTTACTAGATGGCCACACTGGCCCCAGTTTTGCCATCCTCCTGCCTCAGCCTCCCAAGGTATGGGTTACTACTAGTTCATGCTGCCAGGCTTCGAATCCTTTAGGGTTTTTGGTCTTCATGTTCCAGTTCTTTCCACAAAATCTGGACTTTCCACTTGGTTCTTTAGCCTTAACCCAGTGGAGTCCCACATTGCTAAGCTACTCCCTCTGCTTGCTTGCCTCAGAACCTTTAGCAGAATCTTAGGGACCTCCAGGAAGCCCCAAAGCACAGTTGGAGAACCATCACCAGTGCTTCTAAGTCCTCAGGTCAGCCAGGGGCTCTCCAGATCCATCCTGGGACCAGTGATTTGTCTGTCATTAGCGGGTTGGGTGGGGTGGTGACTCTGATGAATACAGTAGGTATTGTGTGAGCGTCCACCGGGGAGGTGAATCCAGGGTGGCCTCAATTGAGACAGAGCTGCCCCCCTTCTGCGCCGCAGTCATTCCTCAGGCAGACTTAGGCTGTGCAGGGTTCTAGGGCACATGAGTGGAAAAGGGGATAAAGGGAACAAGCCCATAGGTTCAAGGCCCTCTGTAGCCTAGGCCCAGAGCAGGCATGTGGCCACTGTCCTTGTGAGGTATTTATTGGCTGAGGTCTCTAACATGACAAGGAAGTGTGCGTGAACTCTGCTTCTTCCTGGGCCTCCCCTTACTGCAGGGAGGGGGCTTTAGTCTCTTAGTCTCTCTCATCCTCTGGGTTCCCATAGCAGCTGTGAGGGTCCCTGCTGTGTGGAAGGCTGTCATTGTCTCAGACATTGGGATTGGCTTTCATTTTCTCCTAACATGTGTGAGACTGGAGTGTCTTCACGCCAATATGACCCTGTTAGGCCATTTTATCTTAGGATAGTCTCCTAGGGCAAGGTTTCTCAACCGGTGGGCTGCGACCATCAGAAAACATATTTCTGATGCTCTTAGGAATGGAGACACCTTTCAATAGCAAAATCACAGTTATGAAGTAGCAATGGAAATACATTTGTAGACCATTGGAAGTATAGTTTTTGATGGTCATAACCTACAAGTTGAGAACCTCTGTCCTAGAGGAAAACTTCAGAGTCCCTTTTTGCTTTTTTTTTTTTTTTTTCCTAAGCTTTGAGTCTCACCATGTGGTTCTCCTCCTGCCTGGGAAGCAGCCCACAAAGTCAGGAGGGGGAGGGGAGGAGAAGCGTGCCCAGAATGGCCGGTGAGAACCGTACAGGGATCACACACCCAGGGAACAGCTGATGGCTAGTTCAACTGTAATTCCAGAGAACAAAGACTATATGTCCCTAGGGGAGTATTGGGGGGGGGGGGGGGGTGCTCCAAAAATAGGTGTGCATTGGTTGGCACTAGGCGCTTCAAGGATGCTTGATTTGCATTATACAGCATACTTGCAATATGCAGCAGGCTCCTGTCATAAGAGGAGAATGTCAGTGCTTAATTAACATATAGGAGCAGAGAAAGGAGAGCTAGCAGGGAGCCATGTCATAGGCCAGACATCAAGCGTGGCTTAAGGGAGTCTGTGGCTAAAGGCACTCTCCAGATGAAGTCAGGCAGAGAGCAGGGGACCCCGCCGAGGGGAGGGAAGGGAGTACTGTCTTTAGCACCAAGCTCTTAATGGCTATCTGGTCCAGGCAAGAACTGCAACCTCAACCAGCAGGTTACCTCCCACACCACTATATAGCTGGAACTCACTGTGTAACTCAGGCTGGATTTATAAGGTAGCCCAAGCTGAATTCACTATGTAGCTGTCTTAGTTAGGGTTTCTATTGCTTCAGGGAAACACCATGAAGAGAAAACAAGTTGAGGAAAGGGTTTGGCTTACATTTTTATATCACTGTTCATCATTAAAGAAAGTTAGGACCAGAAGCTGTAGGCAGGAGCCGATGCAGCCCCACGGAGAGGTGCTGCTTACTGTCTTGCTCGTCATGGCTTGCTCAGTCTGCTTTCTTATAGAACCCAGGACCACCAGCCCAGGGATGGCACCACCCTCAATGGGCTGGGCCCTCCCCCATCAATCACTAGTTAAGAAAATGCCATACAGTTGGATCTTCTGAAGACATTTTCTTAGTTGAATTCCCTCTTCTTAGATGACTCTAGCTTGTATCGAGTTGATATAAAACTATCCGGCACAATAGCCCAGGCTGGCTTTGAACTCATCATCTCATTACACTGCCTCTGTAACTTGTTGTATTGTTTCCGTTAGGCTTCTCAGTCTACACTGCCATCTCTCTTCACAGAGCACACACTGGTTTCTGCCCTCACCAGTGAGGAGGAAGGAGGCCACCCAGTGAGAGGAGAGGTCAGCATTTCAGTGTGTGAGGCCACTTGCTGAGAAGTTTCCCTCTTTCCTTATTATAAATAAAATTTTAATTTTTAAACATTTAGTGTGTGTGTGTGTGTGTGTGTGTGTGTGTGTGTGTATGTGTGTGTATGCCACAGTGTTCATGTATAGGTCAGAGGATATCTTTCGGGAGTCACTTTTCTCCTTCCACTGTTTAATTCCAGGGATTAAACAGATCACCACCAGGCTTCATGTTAAGTGCCTTTACCTGCAGAGCCACCTTTAACACCTTGATCTCAGGTGTTAAGATCTCATGTAATCCTGGCTGGCCTCCAACTCACTGTTTAGCTGTTGTTACCTTGACCTTGTGATCCTCCTGCTTCCCATGAGATAAAGGCATATGTCTCCGTGCTGGGTTTCTATGCTAGGGATTGAACCCAGGGCTTCCTTTGTTCATGCTAGGCAAGTACTCTGGGCTTCGTCCTAGCCTAAAGAGCCAATCCTTGTGCTTGGTGTAGACACAGCCAGGATCCCGGTACCAGCTTACTCGGTGGAGAGTTCTTTACCTTCCTGAATGCCAGTGGCCACAGCTGGAGTCCCACCTAGTTCCTGCTGTGGCTGCTGCTGAGTACAACTAGGCACACTGCTTCTCTTCCTAGCCCCTTAATTAGTTAACTCACTAGAGATTCATTTCTTCCCAAGAGAGAAAGAGCCTTAAAAAAATAAGACAACCGAGAGCCATGGAATGGGTAAGTCAGCTTGGCTGGCTCAAGAATGGAGTCTGTAGCCTGGGACATGGATTCCTTCCTGGTGAGGAGCAGAATCAGGAACAGCTCAATTATTACTATTTTTTTTTAAAACAATTTGTTCATTTTTTAATTTATTGTAATTTATTCACTTTGTATCCCTCTGTAGCCCCATCCCTCCCTCTTCTCACCCCATGCCCCTTCTCTAATCCCCTGATAGGGGAGGACCTCCTCCCCTTCCATCTGACCTTAGCCTATCAGGTCTCATCAGGAGTGGCTACATTGTCTTCCTCTGTGGTCTGGCAAGGCTGCATTCCCCCACCCCCCGGGGGAGGTGATCAAAGAGCTGGCCACTGAGTTCATGTCAGAGACGAGACAGCTCAATTATTTACAGTTAAATCCTGCTTCCTGTCCCTTCTTCCCATGGTGCCAACCCACCTCTTTCTAGGTTCCTAAGTCAATAATAACAGGGTTTCCTCCATAGGCTCAAGTGGGTTTTAACTTCATTTCTGTCCAACATACTCACCCTCATCCCTTGTTGGCTTCAACTTTGTGCCAAACCACACCCCCGCCATTCCCAGAAAAAGCCATACAACATGACCTCTAGTCTATGGCTTCCTTCCCTGCCATGGCCTCTTGGCAATTCTGTTCCCACCTTTACTTCTTCTCGTTCCTCAGGTAGCTAATTTGAGCCTGCATCCAAAGCCTGCTGAAGTGATTTGAATATTCGTGCTTGCAGCAGGTCAGAGAATCCCAGATCTTTATCACCTCAAGGGCCAGTAACTCTAGGAAGCCCAGTGGTTCTTTGCCGCTCTCACTGTGTGAGCAAAATGACTCCTCCCCAAAAGGAGGTTTCTGCTTGCCCTGATTTACAAATCAATAAATAGAAGTATATGCCACCTTTAAAATAATTTATCAGTGCATATTAATTGTCCAAAATGATGGGCTTCGTTATGTATCTTATCAGATGCATATATTTAGGTTGTATTTACTTTCCTTCCTCCTCCCCATCGCTCTCCTCTCCCTTAACAGCCTCCCTTCTGCTTTCATGTCTTTCCTTTAACTCTAGCGTCTACACATTGAGAGAAGGTGTGATGCTGTCTTACTGAGTCTGGCTTATTGCACTCAACACGGTGTTCTCTAGCTCCTCTCATTTTCCTGGCTGAATATACCACTGTGTACACACACGGCATTTCCTTTCTGTTCATCTGGTACTGGGCTTCTAGGACTTGGCCATTGTGCATAGTGCCACAGTCACCATGGCTGTGTCAGTGTCTCTGTTGCATGCTGTTTTAGGCACCCAGGCATGTGTCCAGGAGTGGCAGGCATAGCTGGGTCCCAGTGCTGGTCCATATCTGGTTTTTGTTTGTTTTTTTAGGAATCCCCACACTGATGTCCCTAGTGGCTCCACCAGTTCACATCGTACCAGCAGTGGGTAAGGACTCCTTTTCCTGCATCCTTGGCAGTGTTTGCAGTCCTTTGATTTCTGACTGGGGTGAGAAGGAATCTCAAAAGCCCTTTTGAGTTGCATTTCCCCAGAGGCTAAGATACTGAACACATTTTCAGCACCTGCCATCATCATTGCTGCAAACACTAAGCAACTGTTAGGGGGTGGGAAATTTACCTTGAAGAAATGATTCTTAGAAGGGACATGGGGAATGGAAGGAAGCAATAGAGAGGCATTTAGGCCAGGCCAGGCTGCATTCATGGGAGCCGTGGTTGGGGCCCTCGCCCCTCTGTAGAACCATGCAGAAGGGACCTTACTACAGTCCCCAGGATGCAGGCTGATGCTCCTGAGCCTTGCTTCCTAAAGTCTCCATGCTGCAAGGTGGCGCATGCTCAGAAGCATCTACTTTCTAGAAGAGAAACCTTGCAGGCGGGGATCAGGGTGCTGCACAAAAAGCACCTGTCACCGATGGATGCTGACTCTGTGCCTGGAGCCGTCTGTGTGGTACTCACTGAATGCAGGGGAAAGTTCTGTTCGATTGGCTTCTGCCTCTGGTGATGCGGCAGCCAGATGTTCCCCTCTGGGGAGAGCATGAGAAGGTACTCTGTCCTCAACTGAGGCTGGCTGACTTCCTGGAGGCACAGGGATGGGTGAGGGCTTTCTCGGGTTGTCCTCTGGGACCCTGTGGACAGAGCTGTAGATTAGGTAGCAAGGTTGCTGTTTTAGAAACATCTCTTCCCTTCCCCACCTCCCATCCTCTTGCTTTTCCTTGTGTGCCTGTTACTATACCGTGATGCCTGAGAGGCCACAGACGCAGCAAACACTGACCTGTGCACAGCATGGCATGGCAAGACACTCCTCGGAACTTTAGTTCTGTCTCTCCTCTGACTTGAGCAGCCCCACCTACACCTCTGTCCTGTGATATATTGAGTCTGAATGTGTATCAGTTGGAATTCTGGGTACAAGCGACAGAAACCAGTTTTTCTGAAAAGACAAAGCAGTGATGGGACATGTTCTGCTAGCCAGAGAAGTCAGTCTGTAAAGATGTTTGAGAAATGGGGCTGCACGTCGTCCATTAAGTCCGTGCCTTACAGTTCTTTTCAGAACCTGTCCGAAGGGGTGTGGTGGGGGCAGTGCGTTCTGATTGATGGCCATCAACCCTGTGCCCATGGGAAGATGGAGTCCCATTTGATAAGAGCTTCCAAGGACTGTGGAGATAGCTGAGGAAAAGCTCCTCACTATGTAAACCCAATGACCTAGATCTCAGTTCCCTAAACTCACGTAAAATGCAAGCACTAGGGAGACTTGAGGCACGAGGATCAGGAGTGCAAGGCCAGTTTAGGCTCCATAGCAAAACCCTGTCTCAAAAAAACCTAAACAAAGCAAAGGTTGGATGGAAAGAAAGCCTGAGGCAGTGCAGCCTCAGGAAAGCACTGGCAAACTTTCTAGGAGTTTCAGGGAAAAAGTCAATCAGCAGCAGAGTAGCCATCTCCCTGTCAGGTGCCTGCTTCAGCGTCACCAGTTCAGGGCATCATTATTGGAGCTGCAGTGCCAGCTGAGGTGTCCAAAGTTTTCTGGCACTGTTTGTTTGTTTGTTTTTTATCCAGTGTGAGTATATGGGGTGGGAGGAGCAGGCACAAGCCATGGTGGACATGCGGTGATCGGAGAACAGTTTTCAAGATTCTGTTCTCACCTTCAAGTTTCTGGAGGCCTCTAGCTTCCAGCCAGTTCTGCTGTCTCCACCTCTCATCTTGCAGATGGAGCACTGGGTTTGCAGGATGTGTCAGCACACCTGGCTTTCTACCCAGCCTTTCTCCTGCTTGTGTTCATGGGAATTAATTAGGTGTACACAGTGGGTTTCTAAACCCTACCGAATTAAGGGTTTTCCCCAGTAAAGCTCTTGCACATCTGGCCACATCTTTGCATATGCTTCTCACCAAATCTGAATTAATCGAATTTTCTCATACCTTAATTCATATATATATATAAGAAGTCAGGGCCCAGAATGTTTAAGTGGCTTGTTTTTCAAGGTCACACAGCTAATGAATAGCAGACTTGGTCATTTAAGTTAGACAGACGTCGGAGGACATCCTCTTAACACTTTTCTCCCCTGATCTTTTGTCTACTATGAATACAAACTCACACAGACCCACTTCTATCAGTGGACAAGATAGTCACAGTTTGAGACTATTATGGTCTGGGAAGTGGAAGGGGGAGGCCGTATGATGGCCTTGATGCCTACATGGCTCTTAGCTTAATCTGGGTGTCTGCTTCTCTCCCAGGTTCTAGGAGCCAACTCATGTAGTGAGGTAGCAGTGCCTTTAACTGGGGAGACCTCACTGTGAATCACCACAGTCCTGCCACATCGGGGGTGGGGGGGGCTGTTCTTTCCTTGTCTGACTCCCTTCGCTTGCACAGAGGGCGACATGAGGGGGAGAGCTTCTGAATAGGTCTCCCTGTCCCACTGCTAGGGACATGTCAGAGCCCCTGTCCTGTCCTCAGGAGTAATCTCTACTGTTATCCATTAAAAAGAAGTTAATTTTTTTCTTTTAATTGTCTGTATGTATTTGTGTCTGTGTGAGTGCTGTGGCAGAGGAGGCCAGAAGAGGGGGTTGGCTCCCTGGGAGCAGCTGGGAGTCACAGGCAATTGCCAGCTGACCAACAGGGGTACTGGGAACCAAATTCAGATCCTCTGCAAGGGCAGTGCACACTTTTAACCACGGAACCATCGAGCCCCTCCTGTGCATTTTTTTATTCTGTCAGGATATCAAGAGTATCAGGGAGAGAATGAACAGTAAAGGTAAAGAAATAGACGCAGGCAGCCCAAAACAAAGGCATTTATTGAGAAGGTGTCAGAGTAGCTGACAGTTAGTTAAGGAATCAGAGACTGAAGTGTCAGGTTGGCCACTAAGGGTCCTGCAAAGCTGACCTAGGGGCCCAGAGGAGTGAGCAGACCATCACCATTCATCTCAGCTCCCACAGTCCCCATTTGTGAATTTCCTGCCCTAGGTGGCTCCAGAAACATGTTCAATGAGTCGGTCTTCCGGGGCAGGAAGGGGAGATGTGGTCTTTTGGACCTCCGAAGTAGGCAGTGGTACCAAAAAGTCCTCCAAGCGCAGACCTCTCAGAGAGGCCCGAGGTGTCGTTTTCCAAGCGATGGGATCGGCTTTCCGGGCTGAAGGAGCGGAGAAGAGTCCGTTCTCTCTGTGCGGGGTCATGTTTGCAGAGCATTCCCACTGCTGACCCAGGGGTGTCCCATGTGACCCTCCCAGCTGCCACACTCTATTAGGGAAGGCAGAGCTCACCGCCCTGGGTTCTTGACCACCAACCCCCTCGTGTAATTGCAAACCGATCTCTCCTGCAGGCTGCTTTCATATGGCTCCCCCGGGAAAGCGAGCTAACGCACAGAACGAAGGTTTACATCTGGGAAGTTGATGGGGCGGGGGGACAAGGAAGGCGGTGATGGTTCTCCAAGACATAAGCAAAAGGCATGTGTTAAAAAGACGTCAGAGGCGGGATTTGATTCAGTTGGTAGTGCTTGCCTAGCGTGCTCAAGGCTGGTCGTGGGCGCCGTCCTAAATACTGCCTGAACCGACACGGTGGCGTATACTTGTGATCCCCGCACTTGGAAAGTACAAAAGAAAGATCAGAAGTCCACGGTCACCCTTGGCTACATAGCGAGTTCAAAGCCGGTCTGGGCTAGTGGGATTCCATTTAAAAATAAAAAGTGCTGGGGACAATGGATTCAAGGACTCAGATGTTGGGGTCTCGGGTTGTAGAAGAGATGCCACCAATGGTCCCGCAGGCTGACCTGAGCGCAGGGTGCATGTTGAAGCCTGCCGCTGTGGACCTTCCAAGCTGCCAGACAGGAAGCCCCGGGGTGTTAGCTGCCACATCCTCCCAGGTCCGTGGGGGCAACAGGGGAGCCTGGGGACCCCCGTGATTGCTACAGCTGTGGTGTGCAGGAGTGCATGGGGAGGACCCAAGAGTTGTGTGTGGCATAACCTCCCTGTGCTCCTTTTTGTCTGTCCCTCTTCCACAGTTCCTGCTGCTCAGTCTGGGTGTTGTCAGCAGGGGATCAGGCTGTGAGAAAGGGGCTCCTGGGCGCCTGTGTCACAGATATCAGTTTGGTACCCCCCCGTTTTTCTGAAGACATTGCGCCATGGTCCTAACCTCTTTTCTTTTGGGTGAGGCTTGGATTTGCTATAAGGCATCACAGTAGTCCCTCGGAGGAGGACCACACCCTGGCTCAGCCCTAGGGTCAGGGACTTTGTGCTGGCACAGGGGGACTGTGGTGAACAGTAAGTCAGCCTGATTGGGACTCTGGTAGATGGGGGCTGGGGTGTGGGGTGGCCTGGCTGTCACACAGGAACCTGTAGTAAAAGAGAGCTTAGATATGGACCTGGTGTGGTCCAGCACGCAACCCAAAGCTCACAGAAGAGGGTCTTAGCAGTATGAGCCTGGAACTCCTTGGCCTGGAGAAGTCTGAAAGGGCCTTGCTGGCTTCTCAATGAGCTGCCATTTTTAACTCCCATTTGTTTGTGGCCTTTCTCCAAGTGTGGACACAGGTCACATGCTTTCTTATGATTTGACTATTCCGGGTCCCAAGGCCCCAGCTCTATGGGCCAAATCTTTGATGGAAGAGGCTGTTATCATCTCAATTTCATTTCCAGTAGATGGTCATTAATGATCTCTCGTGACCATATTTGTCAGGGTCTGGGCACTGTGCTAATGCTTTAACATGATTAATGTCCATCTTGCATTCTGAAAGAACTCTCACATAGTAGACATTCAATAAAAACATTTGCCACATGCTGCACTGCTCCAGGTACTGACCTGACTTGGGGGGTGGTAAGGGAACAAAGAAAGGACAGACAGACACGTAGAAAAACTGGCATCAGATGCCCGGACGCTGTGATGAAGAAACCACAGCCCCCTGGAAGCTCAGCATGTTTACTAACTAATACAGGAGGCAGGGTATTGCCTGTGACTGAGCTTATCCAGGAGGCAGGTTTTGCTAATTTCAGTAGGAGCAGTCTATGGGAGCACACTCTTTAGGTCAGAAACATCCTAGGGGGGAGGGGAGGAGCTACGGGGACCTTTTCTGCTCACACTATCAACGTAAGCACACAGACCAGAGGAAGGCTTTGCTGTCCCATTGAGCCTCACCCTGGCCTGGCAGAAAGGCTTTGCCTCTTCCCCGTGGGTTTGAGGGTATGCGGGCTCAGACTCAGGGCTTTCTCTGTTCCTCACACTTACTGAGTAAGGATGAGTGCTTATTTTTATCAGAATCCTCTAGGATAGATTTGACACTAAGGCTCAGAGAGGTGAAGCATCTGGCTCAGGGTCAAACAGCTAATAAAGATACAGGTAAAAGTTAAACACAGGACCTCCCCTTTGTGCCCGGAGCCTCCTAGCTCTAAGCATTTTTTTTTTTCTTTTCTCATGCATGGTTCCACCTGGAAAGGGCAGAAGGCCCTGACCCTCTCTCCATCTGTCTCTACTCAGCCCTCTTGCTAGGGTCCTGCCACTCAGCCCCATGACCCTTCCAGCTGAGAGGTCTGCCCTCTGCAAATTCATTGGGTACCATTCTGCAGTCGCTTGGCTGCCAGCACTATTCTCCATCTGCCACAGTGGCGTGGTGCCCACTCACAAGATGGCATGCTATTTTTACTCAGCTTAGGTGCCAAGCCAGCCAGATGTTTTTCAGCAGGAAAGGGAAGCTGAACATGGCTGGGGAGTGGAGGAGGGTTGCAAATGGCAGCTCCGTGGGGTGGGGTGGGGGAGGGGTGCTCTTGAGACCCGTAAAGGAAGTGCTCTCCCTAGAAGTGGCCCGACCCCAGGACCAACACCTCCCCCTTCCTGGCACCTGACCCTGGCTTCAGCTGGGTTCCCTGAACAGACCATGGGTTATAGCACATGCTCAGCTGTGGTGAGTCTGCTGCAGGGAGGAGCTGCCTAAGCCAGAGGCCTCCCTGGGACTCCGGGGCCCCTCCCGCTTGGGTCCTGAAGGCAGGGTCTAAGCAGATATGCCTATGGTGTCTGCAAGGCTTCTGGGACTGGAGCAGGCAGCTTGGAAAAAATCCCAGGTTTGGCTGGTTGCCCAGGTTCTGGCCAGAACAGGCTGAGTCCAGGCAGCTGGATGGTGGTCATCTTTCCCTTGAACATCAGAGCCAGCTAGTGGTGGTCTTTGTCCACTGTCCTTCCCATGCAGAGGTGACCCTCATCAGCACAGTTCATGACATGCCCCACCGCGGCGTCTCTGTTTGCCTACCTTCTCGGCTTCTAACTGGTGTGACCTTTCATGACCTCTGAGCCTTAGATAGCTCATCTGTAAAATCCCCAAGGCTTACCTCCCACTTCGATCCGGGAGCTCGTGGCTCTAATGAGCTGAAGGGAATCACAGTTGTCACCAGGCTTGCTGACCTTTTCTGGGACCAGCCATCCTCCCAGCAAGGGAGGAGCAAGTCTCGTGTGTGTGACCCATTTTCTCACCCAGGAGGAACATTTCAGAATTTCAAAGCTGCCAATCAGAGACTGCCTCCAAGTCCAGGTTTCTGGATAAACGATCCTGTTCTATGCGTAGGGACCAGGCTGGAGTGAAGAGAAGGGAAGCATTTGTTCACCTTGCAATTTGCTGGGAAACCAAGCTGCAGGATTTCCCTCTGGTTTGAGTGGCTTGCCTGCATGTGTGTGTGTGTGTGTGTGTGTGTGTGTGTGTGTGTGTGTGTGTGTGTAGTTTGGCTGACCTAGAGGGTACAGCCTGTAGATCTGTCCCAGCTGGGATGCAGCTTTTCTATGTGAATGTGCACCTGTGTCCACATGTGTTTCAGTGAAAGCTGCTTTGGTCAGTACAGGGAGTGGTGTGGCGCTGAAGGACTTGCTGGGCTGCAGCCCTTCAAAGACTGCATGGTGTACCCCTGGAAAGTGTAATTAAGTCAGCTTAGGTAGCCAGCAAGGGGAGAGTGGAAGCTGTAGATAGACGTAAGGTTTCTCACCTTACCTGGAATGGGATGAGGACTCTGGGTTTGCTTGTGGAAGAGGGAGGCAGACGACGAGACCAGGGGGCCTGAGGCCCCTGTCTGCTCCTGCTGGCCTTGGCAGCGGAAGAAGAGCTGGCAAGCTGACAGTGACCTCTGTCTCTTCACACTGATGAGGTCAAGGAGATGGACTCGCTGGAGCCTTCCAGGCGGATTGCAGCCCTGAGGACAGCTTGCTTTTTTCACCAAGTAAGTCACATCACAGGCTTGGGTTTGTGACTTTGTGCCATCGTCTGTCCGTCCTTGGGCTTTGTTTCTGAAGCCATGAGAGGTGCATACACTGTGGTTCTGCTAAGGTTGGGTGGGTGACAGCGCTGGTTCCAGACCTAATGGGTTCTCCAACTGTGGAGCCTCTTTGGCTCTGGGTAGAAACCTAGAAGAGAGAGACGAGAGGTGGCTTACGCTCAAATTAGCTTGTCACCCTTGTCTTCTGGTCATCTGACTCCTCCTTGCAGAGAATATCTGAGGTGCCTTGCAGGTCTTGGGGCACTTGATGTCTCAGGTCACAGGGCAAGTTGCTGGTTTGGCAAGGGTTGGTGACAATAGGCTCCTGGGAGACCTGGGGAAGTTACCCTTTGAGTCCCTGTCCCTTTTAGCTGTCTAAATAAGTAAGACTTTACAAACACTACAACTTCTAAATGTAGGCAGGTGCTCAGCTAGGATACCTGTGGGAGGGGTGGTTTTTAGTTTTTCTTAAAATAAGTATGTTTTTCTCCTTCTGGGATACTTCACTCAGAATGATCTTTTCTAGATCCC
>NW_026596101.1:13849922-13999153 GCF_907164565.1 Psammomys obesus
AGACAAACTTGGTATATACTCGCTTATATAGACCTACAAGACATGATAAACATAATGAAATCTACACACCTAAAGAAGATAATCAAGAAAGTGGACACAGGCGAAGGTGATTAATCCTCATTTAGAAAGACAAATGGGATGTGCATTGAACGTATGACAGGAGTCTACCACAAAAGGCATCTGAAAGACTCTACCTAGCAGTGTTTCAAAGCAGACACTAAGACTCATAACCAAACCCTCGGCAGAGTGCAGGGAATCATATGAAAGAAGGGAAGTTAGTATGATATGGAAAAGATAGGAGCTCTACAAGGACCAAATATATCTGGGCACAGGGTCTTTTCTGTGACTGACACTCAACCAAGGACCATCTATGGATATAACCTAGAACTTCTGCTCGGATGTGGCCCGTGGTAGCTCAGTGACCAAGTAGTTTTCCAAAGTAAGGGGAACACGGACTATTTCTAACAGGATCTCAAGGGCAGGCTGTTTGACACCCCCCCCCCCCCAGGGGAGGAGCAGTCTGTTAGGCCACAGAGGAGGACTTTGCAGCCAGCCCTGAAGGTACCTGATAAAACAGGGTCAGATGAAAGGGGAGGAGGTCCTCCCCTATCAGTGGACTTGGAAAGGGGCAGGGAGGAGACCAGGGAGGGAGTGTGGGGTTGGGGAGGGAATGAGGGAGCGGGATACAGCTGGGACACAGAGTTAACAAAATGTAACTAAAAAGAAAAAATAAAAAAAAAATTTAAAAAAAAAGTATGTTTATTATTATTAGTTGGAGGAAAGAGAGAGACAGAGGTCAGACGACAATGTAGGGCAGTCATTTCTCTTTTTTCACCATCAGTTCTGGGGCTTGAACTCCAGCCCTCAGCTTAAGTAGAAAGAACTTATATATACTGAGCTGCCGAGCCATTTGTTGGGCCAGGGAAGAGTTTGTCTGTTTGTTTGTTTGCTTGCTTGTTTGTTTCACTTCAAACTCAGTCAACTCAGTCAAGGCCCAGCACCCCATACCTCATACAGGGCATGCTATGCATAAAATCCAGACCGTGTCTTCCCTCTGATTTGACTTTAGGCCTTTCTGCCTATTCTTCACTGTCTGGACAGAGGCCTCAAAGGTGGCACCCTCAGCTGCTCTGAGCAAGGAAGGCTGCCAGGTAGCTGATTCTCGATGCTCCGGGTTCCTGTTAGCATTTGTTACAGGCCGTGGCTATGAACTGATTGCTCTCAAGAGCTTTGCCTAGCTTTGCCCCGTGGTTGGGCAGAACGGAGTGAGACACATGCCTAATCCGGTTTTGTTGGTCGTGGGGTGAGTGAATAACAGACGTACATGTATCTAAGCCGTAAGAGGAGAAGTCTGAACTGGTCTTTTTTCCTCGATGACCTGAGATGCCCCCTCAGACTTTATCAGTGTTCCCTTTCAGAGAACCGGCCCTCAAGCCCTTCTAGGAAAAGAGCAAACTTGTGGTTGTTTTTCTTACCCTTTCCCAGACCTGCCTGTGTCGGCTCGTATCTGCTGTTTGTTTTCCTGGCTGATCGCTCCTCAAGTTGATTGATTGATGCCCAGTTGGACAGTGATGTGTGCGATGCCCTGACGGTGCTCCTCCCATTCACACTGCAGTCGGTGAGGAGCGAAGTGGAATGACGGTGTTTACTTTCTCTTCGTCCCCTGTACTTGTCTGGCTTGTGCGAGTTCTGGCAGCTTCTGGAAATAGTGTTTCTGGTCTTTGATCTCTGTGGGAGACACGCAGGCGTGGGGATGAGCCGGAGTGGAGGTACTGTGCCCACTATGAAGGCGGGCTGGACCACAGGAAGCGCTCCTCTGTTGATAGTGAGACAGGTGAGGTTTCCCTGAGCTGCCTAGAAACAAGGGTCCTTGAAGATCCGGGAGAGAGAGAACCACCCTGTTGTTTGGAGCTGATTTGAGCGAGGTGGCCTCTAGGGGCGGAGGATGGCCCAGAGGTAGGCCTAGCGAGCTGGTGTCTCTAACAAGAACGACTGCTTTTCTGTATCCTGGCTGGGTGGCTGTCAGGCTGTGTCCTGGAGGAAGGACTAGTGAAGGGTCTGGCAGGGTCTCCCTGGAAATTAGTCTTCCCAGAAATCATCCCTCCTGCTTCTAAAAATAATGCCTGATAGTTTGGGGGTTTTTTGTCTTTACCTGTTTGCATTTCTTGTCTTGGTAGTGTTTTCAGTCCAGACACAGGTGTGGTGTAAGATGGCTAGCCTCAGTCTGTTCTACCTCTCTGTCCAAAATGAGGCCACAGACTGATTCGAGTAAAACTCACCTATTTTGAAGGAGCTTCGGGAAAAAGTTTTGTCTGTAGTTGAAGTGAACCCTGAACCTTGAGAAGAGGCAGGATGGTGTTGTGGTAGCCATATTGCCACCGTAAAGGTAGCCATACTGTCACTGAGAGGTAGCCATATTATCATTACAAGAGGAAGGCCTGGGTGGAAGGCTGAACTAGAGAGAGGTTTGAGCCCTACAAGATGTAAGTCTTGATCTGGTTGTGCCTGAAGCTGCCTGGGTCCACCTTTGCTCCAAAGCCCTTGGGTTCTCTTTAATGTGCTTCTGTATGCTTGAATAGGGTTCCTGTCATCTGTGATGGTAGAGGCCTCTGCCTCTGGTGAGGTGGAGAAGGTGTAATTTGTTATAGGCTGGAGATAGTTACTTGGAAAGCTTAGATGTGTGGGCGTGAGGAAGGTTTGAGAGCTCAGCAAGGTTCAGCCTGGCATTCATCTACCTGAGGAACATGGGGACTATGTAGAGCCCTCTCCATTAGGAGAAAGACCAGGAAACAGCTTCCTCCGAGGAGGCATGAGAGTGGTCACCCTGCATGAGGCACTTTGGTCTGAAATGCAGGAGAGGGAGGTGTCCTTCTGTTTAAAACCCCAGGAAGACTTTCTGTCCTTAAATGTTCCCACAGTCAGCTGGAGCCAGAACTCAGCCTTCTGTGAGTCAGAAGGAAGCTCGGCTCAGGTCAGCAGCTTCGGGCTCCTCCAGCTGGAGGGTCAATGCCAAGCTCTTGGTGACAACATCTAGTCAGCCTTCCCCCTTGCTTCATGTAACATCTACTTTCTGAATACACACTGGGTGCTAGGTACTGTTCTGGGTGAAGACAGATGTTCCTGTCCCCAAGGAGCTCTAATTTTGACAGATGGAGGCTGGAGGCCCATGACCAATAAATTTATGTGCAGACAGTGCATTATGGGATGTAAGATGAGTCCCACTGGCCAGAGTGACTGACAGCGTGGGCAGAGTATGTTGCTTGGGCTTCCAAGGTGGGCTTGAGAGAGAGAGGGAGGGAGAGAGAGGAATGGGGAGATGGTGGTGGGGGGAGACAGAGAGAGGGACACAGAAAGAGACATAGACAGAGATCCCTGTGAAAAGAAAGCAAAATGAGCTGGAAGGTAATGGGAGGAGAATGTTCTAAGCAGACAAACCTCTAAGACAAGGGACACAAGTCAGAGGGGTTGGATGCCCTCAGCAGTGGAAGGACTTATTTGGGGTAGAACGTGCAGAGTCAGGACATGGAGTGTTGTCAGGAAAAGGTGACTGTGCCCTGGCTGTCTGAGCAAAAGCAGGATGTGATCTCCTTTGCATTTTAAAATCTGTAATATTTTTTTTCCCCAACTTTAAACCACAGCTCTGTGTGTTTTGTTGAGACTCAACTGCGGAAGCCAGGCTGAGAACAGAAGCCAGGGAGCCGATTGGCAAGCACTGTGCGGGGCAGAGATGACTGTGGCAGGGCCTGTCCTGAGGGTAAAGGCAGTAACGGAATGCTCTTGGCATTTTCATTCAGTGTAGTGGTTATTCTTGACTATCAGTTTGGCGGGAGCTAGTCTCACCTGGGACACAAACCTCTTGACGTGTCTCCCAGAGACTTGAGGACACTCACGCTCATCCAATGGGCTGGGGGTGGGGTGGGGTGGGGGAGCCCAGACAGAGCAAAAAGGAGAAAGTGGACTTGGCACAGCATTCATCAGTCTCTCTGCTTCCTGACTGGATGCGCTGTGACCAGCTGCCCCAAGCTCCCACCGTGTCCCACTTCTGTACCATGGTGGACTGTACCATCAAACAGTAACCTCCCTCCCTTTCTCTCTTCTCGCCCTCACTCTCCTCACCCCTCCCTCTCTTCACCCTTTCCTTCCTTGGGTCAGGTATTTGGCTTTAGCAGTGAGAAAGGTAGCCGTCCACCCTGTGCTAAGCAAGATCTGTCCACTGCACTATTCTCTTCTGGATAAGCTTTGAAGGGCAAGCTGGCAAGATGTCCTCCTTGGGATGTGGAAGGGAGAGGAAGGGTTAAGAACTTCTGGCCACTGGGAGAGGCAGGAAGGGTGGAGCTGTGCCTGACAGAAGTAGCTAGACCTGCAGTGACAGTGCGAGAGTTCACGTCATTGTCGTCGTTGTAACAGTGCACCTCTGCGGCAGCCACTCTTGACTGCTGGGATGCTGTGGCAGAGCCAGGCCCACTGCCTGCCTGGCTCGAAGCAGCAAGAATTTGGCAGCTGGAGCAGAGACGGGCAGGGCTGTTTCAGCTTCTCACAGGGAGCATCTGTCTGGCCCAGAGGACTGCGGGTGGGGAGCTTGGGAACCATAAAGTGCAGTAACACGGACCTCAGACCAGGGTGATGGTGGAAACCACAGGCTCCTTCAGACAGCGCTGGATTCACCCTGGGGGCCTGTGAGGGCAAGGGAGAGAGCTGTTGTTAAATGTGGAATTCTGTCGTTCTTACAAGTTCCTGGCGTCACTGCTATAGCTGCTCTGAGAACCACACTTTGAGACACTCTGAAAGGGACACTCCTTAAGTACTTGTGGCTCTCCATGACCCATGACCAAGGAAGGCCATGTATTTTTTTTTTCCCACCTTCAGTACTGGGAATTAACTCCTGGATCTCCAGAATCCCTGGCAAGCTTAAGCTTGATACCACTGAGTATCTGCCCTTTTTATTTACGAACTTATTTTATTTTATTAGTGTGTGTGTGTGTGGGGGGGGGGTGGCTTTTACACAGGATTGCACGCTTGTGGCAGTGAGAGGACAATTTTTGGGAAAGTCAGTTCTCTCCTTCTCTGATGTAGAACCTGGGGATCCAACTCAGGCTGTCAGGCTTGATGGCAGGTGCCTTTACTCTGAGCCATCTTACCAGCCCTGTTTTTGTTTTTGTTTTTGACACTAAATTGCCCAGGCATTCCTCCTGACTGTAATCCTCCTGTCCTATTGTTGTCAATCTACCCAAATAACTGACATGACAGGCCTGCATTCTGATCAGGCTTCGGGGAGCAGACGGGGACTTGAGGGTTTCTGGGCCTAGACCGGTTGACAGACACTGGCTTTCTTCGGTCAAGGTCATCAGAAGTTGGTGTCCAGAGCCCATCAGAGAAGCGGGGAGGCTGTCTCTGGCAGCCCCTCCAAGGGAAAGAGCTAATTCCCTGCAGCCAGCTAAACGGCTTGCACAGGATTTCTTATTTATTTCAATTAAGCTCTGTGCTCATTACGCAGCCCCACAGCTCCCTGCTTCCCCAGGAGGAGCAAAATCACATTTCCATATGTCTCTCCAGCTTGCAGAGTCCCAAAGAGCAGGGCAGCAGCGACCCCAGCAGAGGCTTGAGGAGAGAAGGGGGCCTCCTCCTCCTCCTCACACACAGCCTCAGGTAAAGGCTGGGAACATGGACTCTGAGGAGCTTGTTTTCTCTTTCTCCAGACCAACAAAGTGTTTCTCTGTACATCTGGTTTGCATTTTCCTGTAGAATCCTGCCAGAAACAATTGTGGAAACAATGCAGCCCTGCGTGGCCAGAGTTATCCATGGCTCTGGAATTCTCCAGCTGTCCCATAGGGCCTCACGTTAAGATGTAAGGCATTCCTTAAGTGAAATCATCAGGCTGCAAAAACACTTCAGGTGTTGCTGTTGGACCCTCAAGGGCACTGTCTCACCTGCAGAGGTGAGTTGAAGGCTGTGGTCTATTAGGCCGCTTGACCCAGTCTTGAATGTCACCATCTCCTCATTTATATGGCAAGAATGGGCATCTTGGGCATCTTGGGGATGGAGCAGAATAAACTGCTACCATCATCATGTAGAGAAGCAGGTCGTTAATACACGGCCTCCCACCAATTAAGATAAGGCAGTCGTTGATGCTTCTGTAGAGCTTCTCTCTGTCTGTGGGCAAGGACCTATTATATCCCTGCTTCATCTGTCTCAGGGACACGGGCTTACTCAGAATGGTGTGTGTCCTTTTGGTCTTCTGTGTCCTTGAACAATACCGAGAAGGTCTCATCACTGTTTAAGAAGTGAGTTTCCCAGTCCCTCACTTGGATGGCTGGTCACGCCAAAGAACTTGGCTTGGAGTTGGGAGCAAGAGGGAGTGGCTGCTGTGCTGCAAACCAGGGATTGGATGAAGTAAAGACAGAGTGATGGAAGGACAGGATGGGGTGCGAAGGGGATTGGTGCTGGGGGATGACCCTCAGTCCTGATAGATGTTTGCCTATCTGTACCTGGAACAGACTTTGTGGATTAGGTTTCAGGGTAGAGGCTGATGCTAGTGGTGAAGGGAAGGGGTTTAATAGGGCCGCTGTAGATAATGGCCTCAGAGGCATCATTTTGTCACAAATTCTTCATCTTCTGGTTCTGGAGACTGAAGTCTGAGATCATGGGTTTGGCATGATCAACTCAACCTTTAGAGGATTCAGAGGTCTCTCATGGTTCCTGGTGGCTTACTAGCCACCTTTGACATTCCTTGACCTCTGTTGATTCACCCCCATCTCTTCCTTCCCATGTCCATGACATTGTCCCTATGTCTATGTCTGCATGGCTTCTTTTATAAGTGCAGCAGCTAGTCCTGTCAGTATTGGAAGTCTTGAATGAGCATTCCCATAAGCCCATATGTCTGAAAGCTTGGTTCCCAGTTAGTGGAACTCTTTTGGAAGGAGTAGGAGGTGTGTCTAGGAGGTGGGCTTTGAGGTTTCAAAATCCCATGCCAGGCCCAATTTTGTTTTCTCTGCCTGAGAATCAGGATGTAAGTAAGCTCTTAGGTACTGTTCCATCACCATTCCTGCCTTCCGCCACACTCCGCACTATGATGGCTATGGACTAACTCTTTGAAACTGTACACAAGCCCAACTTTAAATATCTTCCTTTATAAGTTGCCTTTGCCATGCTGCCTCTTTAAAGTAATAGAGCAGTAACTAAGACACCATCCAAACAGGACCTCAGCAGTTTTGGAGTGTATGTTGACCTCCAACCAAGCCAGAGAGTACCAACATACTCTAAAGTGGTGGCAGGAGCCAGGAAACGAGATGAACCCACCGGGCATTCTGAAATTGAGCTCAGCAGGAATGAGAGATTGGTTGTATGTTGGGGGCAAAGGAGAAAAGTTACATGTCTCAAACTTTGTCATCAGGTACCTGAAGGTTACTGTAATCTGAAGGCCAGTGTTACCCTAAGAAGTGGGGACTTTGGGAACTGACCATACTGAGGACTCTTTCCTCAAGTCTTGTATTAGTGTCTTCATAAAAGTGAGCCTGTACCCTTTGTACCACAGGGCACAGGGAAGCCCTGAGACCTCAGTGAAGCAGAGAGTGGTTCTCATAAGAATCCATTGACACCTCTGTCTGGGATTTGCTGGCTTCTAGAACTAGGGACAAGAAACATCTGTGTTTATAAATTTTCCAGTTAAAGGTGTTTTGTTACAGTGGCAGAGCTTATTAAAACAGGACTCTTAGTAAGCAAGTATATGGTTCAGCGGGTCTGAGACCAGGCAGGGGAGTTTGTTCATATCCTAGGCAAGTCTGTTGGGCTAGGTATGTCTAAAGAGTGGCCAGGTCATAGAGCCCTGCTTTCCAGCTGGGTAGGCACATACTGCATATGACACTCAAGACATCACAGCCTATCTTTCCCAAACCAAGATGGCTGTGAGTGTAAAAACACACACCCAATGCCTGACGGTAGGAAAACAAATGGATAAATTTTTACTACTACTATTTCGAATCATGTTTGGGACAAATAAAACACATACTTAAAACATTCATCTATTCATTTTACTTTTTTGAGTGTGGCTACAGCAAAAATGTAAAATTATACATGTGGCTCACATTAGGGTTCAAATAACAATCCCTCAGACAGTACCGGCTTCATGTCGGTTTCCGGAGCCTTTATTTTAATACTGTCTCCTTCTGGAAGCTTCTTGACCACTCCAGCTAAAGATAGTTCTCATAGGCATTTCATTTTCACAAACTATTTTCATGGCACTTGAAACTGCTTTGCTGTGTGCTATCTGGGTTTGCCTCTGTCCACAACTTGATTCAAGAGTTTCTGTCCTCCCGTATACCCTGACCGTAAGCCTGTGAGCCCCACAGGGCAGGCAACTTGACAGTGTCACAACCTGAACTCTGGAGGCCCCCAGAGACCAGTCAAGGAGTCTTCGGAGGGTTGCTGAACAGAGGCCAGAGTGGATAGTGGTGGGTTTGGGGACTCAGGTTAATAGAATTAGGAGTCTCGCACACCGAGGAAATGCTGCTCCTCAACTAGAAAATGAAAGTCCCATTCCTCAGAGGAAGGGACCACCACCGTCTTCCTTCCCATTTCACTTTACCTTCAGAGCTTGGTTCATCATGGGGTCACTGTGTTAAAAGATGCCCCCAAACTGATTTTGTTGTTCTTATGTTTTTTTTTTTTTTTTTCTTCCTTGTTTCTGCCTTGTCCAGAGCTCTGGGACCAGTGTGCTGTTCCCCAGGGATGTTCTAAGCCACTGTGGTCTCTGCTGCGTCCAGGATCTGTCTTCTTGCTTCCCTGCTCTAGAGATGGGTATGAGGTCTGGGCCAGCCCACTCCTCACAGTGGGTAGGGTAGAGCAGCAGCCTGGCAATCACCTCCCTTCCCCTCACCAGCTCAGTGTTGCCCTAGCTGCCTCATTCCTTGTTTCTCACTGATGAGTAAGCATGGGGTCAGGGGTGGGAGGGCTCAGTTAGAGCTGATGGAGGGAGAAGCTGGTGTGCCGATCCCCTGAGAAGAGGAGGTGGAAGGTGATGATGTCACGTGTCATAAGGACCCTCCATCTCCAGTCTTTGCCAGCCATTGGGAACATGGAGTGAGTGTCACTTGGCAGCGTTTGGTGGCTCAGCCTGGCTTCATATCCCTACCTTGCTAGGTGCCCTGAGTGAGCCATGACTGCCACTCAGGACTTTTGCCAGTAAGGTTGACCTGAAGGAAGGAGCTGAGGGCTGGAGCCAATGTGGACCCTGCTGGCTCTTCTTCCCTGAGGCCATGTCACAGGCACATGCCCTAAAGCCACGCCTTATGGGGGAGTGCTTGTAGTGGGAGATGAGTGGAGGAAATGAGAGGAAATCTGTGAAGCGGTATTACTGTGGGAAGATAGCTCAGTCCTAGTGGATACTGCTCAAGGGCCTCTCCCCTAAGGGGAAAAGAAACTGAGGGGCACATTCACCTATTCCCATGTGGCCCCTCTGGGGCCTCTGCTCTGTGACAGAGAAGATTAGGAAAGTAGGGAGACTCATGGCCTCTGCCTGTGGGGTATACAGGGTGAGGTTCTGTGATAGCCCTAAAGGGATCAGGCTCTGTGGTTTCTTCACCTCCTTAGCACTGGGAATAGAAATGCTTGCTATGGCCCAGTTTCTTATGGCCCAGTACTGGGGAACTGGATTCAGCCCTCATTCTTGCATAGGGAACACTCAACTAAGCCATCTCTTCATGCCTGACATTTATCAGTGATGGTTTTCTTTTTTTAGTAATGGTTTTTTGTTTGTTTGTTTTTTAATGTAATAAGTCTGTCCTTTTTCTTGCTTTGGACTGAGATGTCTTGCCAAGGGCCCCAGGAGAGGGTCCCCTCTGTCTTCTGATCTCATCTTCTACTCCACAAAATCCAACTTGAGCTCATTCTGCCTTCCTTTGACAGTTCCACTGTTATGTCTCAGAGAAGATAGGAGGCAATAGCATGTTGAATGACTTGTCTGGCTCTTCACAGTAGGTGGGTTTTGGACTGGAGAAATCCGGCTGCATTCAGGGATGCTCCCACTAGAAGAAGCCTGTCAGAAACTTCATTAGGCCCTAGTGCCTGCCTGCATATTTTCCCTGTGAAGGGCCAGGGAGGTTTGACCTGCTCTGGTGTGCGTCAGGTATGCAAAGTAGCTGCAGGCAATGAAAAAAAAAAATGGACTGGCTCATGGCTGTGACCAGAAACCCAAGTTTACAGAGCAGGTGGTCAGCAGGCCAAGCTGCCAAAGATTATATTTGCTCAATCAGGCAGCTGAGATGGATATGATCTGTCCACAGCTCATGGTTGGCCAACTTCAAATCCTGTGAGTTCTAGGGTACTGTTTGTTTGTTTGTTTGTTTGTTTACTTTATATGCAGTCCTTTAATTCCTCAAAAGCATTAATAAAGAAAGAGTTATTCCTAGGTGACAAATGTGAACACACTGAGGCTCGAGGGATGAGGTAGCCTGACTGCTCCATTGAGATGGAAAAGAAGAAGCTGGCTTTGAAGCCTTAAGCCCTGGGTTGTGTACTAGAGGCTTGTTTCCAGTAACCTCAAGAAACCAAGGCCCAGGGGTTGGAGGGATGACTCAGCAGTTAAGAGCATTTGCTGCTCCAGTGGAGGACTTGGCTCTCAGCACCCACATGGTGGCTCACAGCCACCTACTGCTTTAGTTCCGGGGAACAGTGCTGCCTTCTTGCCTCCTCACGCTTCTGTATGAAGGTGGTCCTTATAAACTTATGCAGCTAGATACATTTTATTTAAATCTAAATAAAACAAACAAACACCTCCCCCCGCCCCAAAAATAGGCACAAAGAAAGGCCCCTCCTTGCTTGTTTCCTCATTTCCTCTGCAAACAGCTGCTTTGAATCTCATTTTATCTGAAGAGCATGAAGCAAGGTATGGAGTAACAATCATGATGTTGGATTGCTGTGACCCTATCCAGGGGATGACTCTGAGCCTGTTGTCTAATTTCGATGACTTTTCTAGAGCACGTGGCAGTAGCTACTTATTCCCATCCAAGACTCCGGTGACCTAGCTTAGCCTCATCTAGTAGATTTGATGTGGCACCATGACTCAGGGGCAGTCTATGTGAGATAGGTGACTAGCTGGATAGGCTGTGGGAAGTCAGTTGGCAATGTCTGGAGGTATCTTTGGTTGTGTCACAGTTAATTGTGGGGGGAAGTCCGGAGCCACTTGGTCATATCCTATAGAGGGCACTGGAGTAGCCTTTCACAGCAGAGAATAAGCTAATAGAAATGTAGGGCTCGGAAGGCTCTGTTAGTCTGTCTGTGTTCTGATAACAAAGCTCTGAGCCAAAGTTGTGTATAAATAAACACACTTATCACTTGTTCTGGGAGCTTCTACATCCAGCCTAAGGCTATGTGGGGTTTGGTACTGGATAAGGGCTGAATCTTTGCTTCCAGTGGCATCTTGACTCCTTCCTCAGGAGGGGTAAATGTGGCTTCTCAGAGGATAGAAGGCATGGATTTTTGCTCCTCATCTATCTATCTATCTATCTATCTATCTATCTATCTATCTATCTATCTATCTATCTGTCTGCCTGTCTATCTAATCTATTTTTATATGAATACACACATATGCAGGTATGTATGTGTGTTGATGTTAGAGACCCACCTCAGATCCCTTCATTGTGTTCACCTAATTTTGAGACAGGATCTCTGCCTGGCTTGGAGTTCTCCAAGCAGGCTAGGCTAGATAGCCAGGGATTCCCAGGCATCTACCTGTTTCCACCTTCCTACTACTGGCCTTACAAGTGGGAGCCACCAAATGCCTTTAAAAACAAACAGTTGGGCATGGTGACTCACACCTTTAATCCCAGCACTCGGGGAGGCAGATACAGGCCATCTCTGTGATTTTGAAGCCAGCCTGGTCTGCAGGAGTTCCAGGACAGCCACAGTTATATAGTCTCAGTAAAACAACAAGCAATCAAACCAACAAACAAAGTGGATTCTGGAGATTGAACTGATGTCTTCCTGTTTACAAGGCAAGCACTTTGCAACAAAGCTGTCTGCCTGGTCTCCTTCAAGTCCATTCCTGAGGTTCCTATCCTACTGCCCTCCTGACTTAATCACTCTCTAAAGGCTCCTTCTCCTAATGCTGCTACTTTGATGATTCTGTTTCAACACAAGAATTTGGGGCATTCATGTAGACAGACTGGTGCTCTGTTGGTCCTTTACTCTTGCTATCCTATCTCGCCTTTTTTTTGGAGCTGGGAGGTAGGGGTTGGTTAGGGAAAGTTCTTTTGGTGTGGTACTTCCTTCTCTGTCCCTTTCCTTCCCCACAACAAAACCTTACTCCTATTTACCAGCTTCGATGTCTCAGTCAGAGTCTAAGCAGAAAGACGATAGATACCTCTTAAATACTTGCAATAGAGGAAGTTGAATAGAGAGAAGGGCACTGTCTACAGCCACTTTTAGCTTTTAGGGAGGAGTCAGGACTGCAGGATCCCAGGGGCTAGAGTCACTTGGAAAGTGGGGTCATATGGGCTCACAGTGGGAACTGGGTCATGGAGTTCAGCTGCAGACTGGACTAGAGGCTTGGGGTTCAGGGCCTCTTTTTACTCCAGTCTCTTGGCAGTGCCCCAACTGGACACAAACAGCTGGAAGGCAGAACCTGGGAGATGCATCTGGCAGAGGAGGGAGAAGAGCAGGTGACTATGTGAACAGTAAGCCTAAGGCTGCTCATCTTCCTCTTCCTGCTAGGAGGAGGACATGCAGGGGACATTGGCAGTGCCAAGGGACCCTGAGCTGCCCCCAGGTGTCCCTTCAGGGAGAGGCTTGGGTAAAAGACAAATGTGATCTGTAGGCCCTTAGGCTCTCTTAAGGAGGTCCCAGAGGGTGAATCTTATCTACATCTCTGCTCAGGAGGAGTCTAGAATATAGCATCACTTCTGTGCCAGCTTTCAACAGAGAGTTCTTGAAGTAGCAGATTGCCTCTAATAGAATCTTTGGGGACTGGCAATCACTCCAATTCCAGGTCTCTGGCCATAGTTTTAGAGCCAGACATGCTGGGAAGGATGGGAGTAGGAGTTGGGAAATCAGCATTGTTTTAAAATTGATTTCTTGAAAAGCCTTATCATGGGCTGAATTCTATCTTTGTCCTCCATATGTTGACACCCTCTACAATTAGCATGTAGTTTGAGACAGGGTCTGGCTATGTAGCCTTGGCTGGCATGGAACTTACTATGCCAACCAGACTAGCTGTAACGGGAGCTAGTGTTAGGGGTTGTAGGTGTGGCTACACCCGCATCTTGAAACGTTTGCTTCTATTTCCCTCTAGCAGTTTCAGATCTTACACGAAGGTCTTTGATCCATTTTGCATTGATTTTTGTGCAAGGTGAGGGATAGCATTCTGTTGATTCTTTTATATGTGGGCATCCAGGGTTTCCAGCACCATTTGTTGAAGAAGCTATCTCCTCCCCACCCATGCATACTTTCATTGTTATTTGAGACAAGGTCTCATGTAGCCCAGGGTGGTCTTGGTATCACTATAGACCTAAGGCTTCTGATCTTCCTGCCCCTTCCTCCCAAGTGCTGGGATTCTAGGCCTGCCTCACATTGCCTATTTTTATATGATGTTGAATTTTGGTCCCAGAACGTCATGAATACTGGGTAAGCATCCTATTAACTGAGCCATGCCTCCAGGTCTAGGTCTGAAATTTTCAACAAAATCTGTTAGTGGTCCTTTTGCCCTCAGTTGCTGAGATCCCAGCTGGAAGATCTGCTCCCCTGTTGGGGCTTTTCCTGGGCAGTGTTCCTGCTTAGTTGGTAAACTGCATAAAAAAAAAAACTTCCTCATTGCCATTCTGTTTCTAACAGTTTTCCTCCAAGTGTGGGAGGCTGTCCCATGGGTGTGTTAAATTGATAAACTAGAGTCTTTAAGGAAAGAGGAACATCAGCTGTTGTGTTTGGCTTTCCCCTTGAGTGAAGAGTGTATGTGTGTATGTGTGTGTGTGTGTGTGTGTGTGTGTGTGTGTGTGTGCATGTGTATGTGTTAGGGAGGGGATTGTGTGTATTAGTCTGTTTCCTGTTTCCAGTAGCATACCGCAGGCTTTGTAAGTTATGAGGAAAGTAATTTTGAGCTCATGGTTCTGGAGGTAAAGGGACGAGGAATTCAAAAAGAATTATTTTAAATTTATATTTTATTATTCTTTTCTAGTTTCATAAATGAAGATAATGTATTTTGGCCATTTTTACACACACACACACACACACACACACACACACACACACTCTACCCTGTCTTTACATCCTTCCATTTCTTCTCAGCCACTTTCCCTTCCCAACACATCTCCTTGCTACTTTCATGCCTTCTGTTGTGTTTTGTTTTTCATGCCCCAATGCACTTAACTGGGGTTGCCTGCATGAGCATGGTTGGGCTATTTACTGGAACATGAAGAACTCATCAGTGGCTACTCCACTGAAGAAGGCAACCCCCCCCCCCAACCACAACATTCTCAGGGAGGGATGGCTCCTGAGCCCCTCTGCCATCCACGATGGAGGAGCCATCGTGTGTGAGCCAGTGTTCTGCAGGTACCTGAAGCTCCTATGAATTCACTGGAACATCCTTGTCATGTCCACATCAGTGTTGCACAGAACTTCCTCCACCCTCCAACTCTTACATGCATCCACCCTCTCTTCTGTGACGTTCCCTGGACAGGAGAGGGTATGAGCTCCCAACAGTCGCTTATTTTCTGTGCTTTAACCAGTTATATGTTAACAGTTCAGTTACAGTTAACAGTTCAGTGCATGAACTGTTGCTCACTGCAAAGAGAGCTCCCAAGACCTTCTGATCCCATTCTGCAGCGGTTCAGGGCATCACAGGGTAAGTAAGACACAGACATAAGACCCAAGGGCCTCTCTGCCTCAACTTAAATGCATCACCATCCAATCACTAGGACCCTGTGGTAATGACTATATCCAGTCCTAACCACCCCTGACCTCTAAACACTATAGTTGGATCAGGTTTCTACCCTGCAAGGCTAGACGAGATGCTGTACAACTTTAATTCCCACTCCCCTACTCAGGAGGCAGAAGCAGAGGCAGGCAGATCTCTGAGATCTCCAGATCATCCATGGCTATACAGAGAGACCCTGTCTCAAAACAAAAACAAAGTTTCTGCCCTCCAATCACAGCCAGGATTTCATCAAGTGAGTCCTCCGGGGGGGATACTCAGAGGATATCTAAGCCCTTCCCAAAAAGGTCATTTCCATAATCAAGACATTGTAACCGGGTACCATGGTTAATGCACTTCCTTGTTTTAAGACAGTATCACACTGTGTGGCCCAGACTGGCTTCCAGTTAGACATCTTCCTGCTCCTGTCTGCTAAGTGCTGCCATGACAGGGGTGCATGACCACACCCAGCTTGCCCAGTGCTAATGAGCACCAGCATTTTAAGGGGCAGCTTCCCTTCCGGAAGCTGTACAAGGTGGGGAGCTCGTCTCATCTACAGATGAGGGAGCAGAGACAAAGTGGCACGATTGTTCAAGTAACCGAAGCCCTGGGAGCCGCATGAGCTTTCAGATGAAGACTCAAATAAATTCTCTTTTCTTGCTACTCCTCCAAAGGGAATATAAGTCAAATTAATATTTAAGCACCCAGCTGGATTCTACTTCTGGCGTAGCCACGTGAAGGCCTCTATGACCTGCCCTCAGTGAGACTCATGAGAACTATTAAAAGCAACTCTCCAGAAATGGTCCTAAGGGCACAGCAAATGAAGGAACACTTACTGAAGAAAAGCTAGTCAGTAAGAGAAGTGAGAGTGAGTCTGTGATATTTGAACTGAGACATTCCTCCCCCGACCCACCCACCCCGCTGTGTGCGTGCTTTCATTCACTCAGCTCAGCACAATGGTAACTCCACCCCTAGACAGCCGAAGCCAGCCAAGAATACAAGGTCTCTCTCCTCCTCAGGCTCCCAGCCAGAGGATGCTGTCCGTGGAAGGGCAGTGTGTCAGTGTTTCCCACACTGCACCAGCTTCCTACTTCCCTGATGCTGATTTGAGGGGTGTGAGGCCTCTGCCTGGCTCTGCCCTTGGCTCCTCAGCTTGTGGTGGTGCAGCAGCATGGCTTGTGCTGTGGGCATGCCTCCAGTTCTCTTCGGTCTCAACCCCAGCGGCAGCCTTGGTTTAATGCTTCTGAA
Source organism: Psammomys obesus (assembly GCF_907164565.1). Classification (NCBI taxonomy): domain Eukaryota; kingdom Metazoa; phylum Chordata; class Mammalia; order Rodentia; family Muridae; genus Psammomys; species Psammomys obesus. The sequence continues at coordinate 13,866,067 of NW_026596101.1, forward strand.
AGGGAAAACTTAGACATGGGAGTGGAACAGTTCCGAACTTAATTAGAGCAAGCAAGGAGAAGCTCTTTAGAAAAAAAAAGTGCAGAGCTGAGCAGCAGTGGTTTCTTATCCACACAGGCATGGGGGCTTATTTATATCTCTGCTCTCTCTGTCTTCCTCTCTCTTGTCTTCCTCCAGGGTGGGCACTTCAAGGAGAGGGAGTGCTTTTCTTGGAAGCCCATGTAGCACTGAACTGAGTCCCAGTACAGGTAAAAGATGAAAGAATATGAATAGGGTTTTTACATTGTTGTGGAAGCGCTGACCTGGCTGATCTGCACTCTTCCTGACCCCCATCACCATCCTTATAAAGATATAAGTGCAGCCATAACTACAGGTTGATCACCGTTGTTATCTTTACAGCCTGTTTCGCGGCCCTGAGCTGGCCCAGCTACGGAGACCACTACTATCCTTTGTTCTTTATGTCCCATTTTGGAAGGACTTGTTGATCAGTCCCTGCCAGGAGCTAACCTCCTCCCTAGCACCGAGACCCAGCATCCTTGACCCAGATCCTGTACAGGAGTTCAGTGTTGAGAGAGAAAAAGAGAAGTCCGGGCTTCTGCCCCTCACCCCACTGCTAAGGTAGGAGTGCAGCCCAGGTGAATGTGTACGCTTGTCCCTGTTTCCGTGGCCAGGGTCTGTACAGCAACTCTGCCTGGAGGAGAAGTAGGTCACAGAGCAGAAAGTTCTGTCTCTAAAAGAGGTCTTGATCTCAGGTAAAACCAAGGAAAAAGAAGATTGAGCCTGAGAATTCTCCCTAAATTCGGTAAAACTGTAGTTAAGGACAATGGGTCAGAGGAACAGCCTAAACAGTAGACTAGCTAGTTTTCCAGAAGGAGGCAGGGATACAGGGACCAGGAAACCCTTTAGGGCACAGGAAACAACCCCTCAAACACGAACTTCAGTCGAGGCCGTTACAAAGGAAATGAGCTTTGATTAGAACAGCCCACGGAGTAATTTAAGCACCATTGGTGAGCATAATGCAGCACTCAGTGGGCACTGGCAGCTAGTTGTGGTCAAGAAAGAGAGTCTACCAAGACCTGTGTCCTGATCAGTGACCGATGGTGTACCGCAAGCTGTGGTCTTTGGTGAGTCGAGTCACAATTTTCACATTGCATGGAAAATGGACTCCACTGTGAGCCCAGCCAGTCACTGAACAAAGAGAGAAGCGTGAAATGAAACAATGCAGGACCCATACATCAGGGTAAGAAAATGGCCCCGAGATCGTCCTGGGAGTGACCAGGTGTCACTTCAACACAATCTTGATGTAAGACATTGTATAGATTTTCAAAGAACTAATAGAAACAATGATTTTTAAAAGATAGAATGATACTGGGGCAGCATGAAATAGATCATCAGTAGAAATAGAAATTACAAAAAAGAAAAGAAAAGAAAAAAGTTGAATTTCTGAATTTGCAAAGTATAGCAACTGAAAGGAAGGCTTCTGGAAGAGGGACTGGACTGACCAGAAGAAAGAGGGTGAAAACTCAGAGAGGATGTAGAAACACTGAAATCTGAGATGTTTAGGAAAGGAATGAAAAGAGTGGGCAGAGCCTGAGAGAAATGTGGGACATTGCTCAGTATACCAACATGCTCATAGCCAGAATGTCAGTGGAAGATGAAAGGGAGGGGAGAAAGCAGGGAGATTCAGATATTAAGAGAAATGATGTCTGAAAGCCTTGGTTTATACACACATAAAGGTTAGCAATAGACAACAACAACAACAATAATAATAATAATAATAATAAAAACCCAAAAAACAAAAACACACACATCATAGTGAAATGCTGAAAGCTGGAGGTGAAAAAAGCTTGAAAGAAGCAAGAAAAACATGATTTAGTCAGTTACAAGGGAGCCCCATAAGGCCAACAGTTGAGGTTTTTCAGCAGCAGCAATGGAAGTCCTGCATAGTGAGGCAAGTTAAAGCAAGCAAATAAAAAATTTTTATAGGTAGGTTATTTACTGGGGCTAAAGAGATGGCTGAGGAGTTAAAAGTGCTTTCTGATATTTTAGCTGGTCAGAGTTTACTTCCTAGCATCCTGGTCAGACAGCTCAAAACACAAAGTAACTCCAGCTCCAGGGCATCTGATGCCCTCTTACGGCCTCCATGGTACCTGCACACAAGTGTGCATATACACACATGAAAAAAATTTTTTTAAAAAATCCTGTATTTAAAGTTATTTCTTAAAAACAAGGGCAAAATAAAGGCATTCTCCTAACCCTAACCCTGATAAACAAAGACTGACTGTTTTACCAGCAAACCTACTTGATAAGAAATACTGAAGGAGCTCATCCCAACCCTCCCACCCTCATCCCTGCCCTGGCCCCTGCAGGACAAGGGGCAGAAGAGCCAGCAGCCTGGTGAGCCAGCTAGGTCCGCAACCACTGCACCGTGCCCAGGCCAGGGTCTGTGTGAATAATCACGGTCCCAGTTTCCTCCGAAGGCCATTTGAAGGTCTGTGGCCTGTGCTGCCACCTAAGGCTGTGGTGACACCCAGGGTCCAGACACCCCCCAGAGGGCCTTATCTAGGTCTGGGGGCCTACTGCAGCAGGGGGCTGTGTTCGTGGTCTGTGCTGTCTCCAGAAACTGTGTGGAGGCCTGTGATCCACACTCCTGCTGACTGTGAGGAGCAAGGAGCTTTTGCTGTGGTAATGATGACTGCAGTTGAGGGGGGGGGGGCATGGGAGGCTTCCCTTACCCTACTCCAACCCCACAAAGGAGAAAAAAAAAAAAGGAATATCCTGGACAGGAAGCTACCAAAGAGAACTCTTAAAAAGTGTGACAGGGATGCTGAGGGGTAGCTCTCTACAAATGACCGCTTCTGGCGGAGGTGTGGGAGGGGAAGACTCAGGTCTATTTAAGGGGTGGGCCACTGAGAGTTTGACCATGTTCAATGTATATCTATATACATGGTGTTTGACCATGTAAATAGATAACACAAAAGATACTTGTTTTTTTGTTTTTTTCTTATTTTTTTTTTCTGCTTTTTGGAGGGAGGTCACAAGGGGGAGCAGACATGGAAGAACTGGGAAGGGCTTGTGAACAGAGTGCATGATGTGAAACTCCCAGAGAATCAATACAAATGTTACATGGAAAAACCACTGGAAACAAACAAACAAACAAACAAGCCAAAACCCAAACAACAAGAGAAACGCCAAAGAAAGTTCTCCTGTTTAACCTGTTAGTTTTAATCTATGTTTTGTGCAAATATAAGTGTGTGATTATAAAAAACAACAACAACAACAACATAATGAAAGCACGCCACCACTTTCTTAACTAATTTTAAAAGTGATCGAGCAGGGTGAGGTATGTGCGGTTTGGGTATACAGCGTGTCGAAATGTCTATCAGTAACAGTGAGAACGATGGGCTGCAGCAAAGGCATTGGACTAAGGAAATAACCCTTGATGGTCAGTTGAATCCACAGGGACAAACAGCAGGAAGCAGCATAATAACAGGAAGGCAAGTGCAACACAAGGCAAAGATAGTGCATGCTTTCCTTCCCTCCCCTTCTTTAAGTGGCATAAAATTATAAAAAGCAATAACAACGTGCTGCTGGGCTTATAACATTTATGGATATAACATGTTCAAAATAAGCCCCCCAAATGGAATCGAGGTGTGTGAGTAATACTTCTGTGTCTCAGTGGAATTCAGTTGATAGGAATCTGAAGCCAGTTCCGATGAGTTAAGATATATATAGTAAGCCCCAGGCAACTGCTAAGGAAATAACTCAAAAATATACAGTGGAAAAATATTAAAGAAATGAAAATGTATCCTATATCTATTCAGAGATTTATTGCAAGGACCTGGTTCATACAGTTGTGGGGGCTGGCAAGGCCCCGGCCACAGCCTGTGGGGTGGGAATGTCAGGGAATGGCTGGTTGTAACTTTCTGGCCAAAGATGGCATGAGGTCTGAAAAGTGGGATGTCTTGCTCCTGTGGGAGTTCTCAGTGTGTCTTCTACTCCCTTTCAGCTGATTAGGTGAGGTCCACCAAGCCTAGGGACGACGATATCCTTTGCTTACAGTCAACTGACTGTGGTTCTTAATCACTGCTATAAAATGTAACAGCGGAATGAAAGTTTAATGACTGACTAAGACGGATAGTCTGGTTAAGCTGTCACAAAACTGACCATCGCACAACACCCATACACTCTTCCCTGTGCCTGCCGCTTAGCTTTAGGTGTAGCTTTTCGGGGGGGGAGGTACCCTCACTTCTAGCTAAACCCTCCTGTTCTTTGACTCAGCACAGCCTGCAGGACCCCAGCCCAAGATGGGAAGGCTCATGAAGGGTGCAAGCAATTCCTGAGTCAGCCCACATCCTTGCCTACTATGGAGTCTTTGATTTTCTTGTCTGGAGCCTTACACACTTGGAGATGGTGTCCACTCTCTCCTGGACGGGGCTTGTTCATGCAAGGCCAACTTTGACACATTGTTTTGGCTGCCACAGCCCCCTGGATCCATAAGCCAGTGTTTTCTGTCATCACCTTTGCTAAGCGTCCCAGGATCCAAATAAATACAGCATCCCCTGAGTGGTGTTACAGTTGTCTTAAGAAGGTATTCGCAGAGAGGTTCCTGCTTTAACATTTTCCCCCATTTCCCCTGAGCCCAACATGGAATATTTTCTTACTACAAAGCCTGGCTCAGGACAGAAAACCAGCAGATAAACATTGCCATATGTTTTTAAGCCTCGCAGGAGTGTGTGCATGTGTGTGAGGCTGACACCACTTTAAAATTTCCATGTGAGGTTCTCTTATCATTTGGAGCTATTAGAAACAGAAGAGTACATTTGAGCTGGGGGCTTCCCTTCCTGTTCCTTTCAAGAGTTTTGTAGTTTCTTTTGGAAAGGGTACAGCTGGAAACTGGAGGCCCAAAGAACCTGCAGGGCAGAGGCCAGCAAAACATACGTGTGTTTATTTACAATAGTGATCGCAAACAGTCTTTATCACTGCATCATGCTGGGTATATGCTAGGTGCTTTGCTCGCTGAATCTCAAAGTCACAGTGTGGTGGGGGTGCCATCTTTCTCATCCCAGTTTCTGGATGAAGAAACAGGGGCACAGGTAGCCCGAATGACCTGGGACAGCTTTATAGGTGTGAGGGGTGAAGCTGGAGTTTCTGGATCTCATTCACATAGTTGCTGGCGGCACCAGAAATTGTGACAAGTTTCTGATGCTACTCGTGGTGTTGCTTTGAACCATTCGTAATTCTCTCCTCATGGAGCTGCTGTCCTCGAATGTCACTGGCTATAAACTGGCTTTGAAAGTCACTGTGCCTAAGTTCTAGTGGAAGAAAAGGATTCTGAGGGAACAGTGAAGATGACAATCTGCTCCCACAGCAAAACTCCTTTTCCGTCTCCTGACCCTTTGCAATGTGTTGTCACAGAAAAGTAACCTCAGTGGCATTGAAACCACGTCACTTAAGGCTCCAGTTAAATGATTAATTTTCTTCGTATTAACTTAAAATGAGCCCGTTTAGAGGACTACTTTTTCCTTGAAAGCATTGCTCATTACGCTATCATTCCAAGTAATTAAATCAGAATAAATGGCTCTGTGAAGCTATTTTAATGTAACATCTAATTATATCTGACCCAGACTGTGAACTGTAATCATTAAGCACACGAACTGTGTAATGTTCTGCACATTCCTTAATAATTTATATTGCAGGGTTCAGCTGCTTGGAGATGCCAGTGTCTTCCAAGACACCTGTTCCCTGCCCAAGACCGCAGAGGTAGCCTATCTGTCCTCTGATGTTCCAACTGAGCAGCCTTCCTATGCAGAGAGCTTCACACATGCCTAACATAGAACCAGATGATAGCTGGTCATTCTTGTGTCCTAACCAGAGCTAACTGCTGTCTGTGAATGCCTGGCTCCCAGTGGTGGACAGACTGTGTTTGCTTCTATTTTTGAGGTACATTAAATATCTTGACAAGGAGCTCACACCTTGGTGGGATGAATAGCTTCGCAATGCTTCTAGAAGTTGATAGTTTTGGGGGCTTGATGGACAATGGTCCTGCTGGGGAGAGTACCTCACCCTGGGCTGGCTCAGCCTTAGCTCCTAAGGTGTCTAGACCATAGAGTATTGCTCCTACAAGGTCTCCCTTGCAGGTTGCCATTGCATTTCGAGGCATCTAACTTGGCCGTGGGAAAGCGTTCTTGGCTGGCGCTCAAGAGCAGACCTCTCAAAAACCAGGAAGGATGTTTCCACCAAATTTGGAAAGACACGACAGTATGACAGGTTTTGTTTTTGAATTTGTGATCAAGGAATGAGAAAAAAACAACAACAACCCATAGCTGTTGCTAAAATTAGTGTCTAGTTTGGACCTTTTTATTTCCCATCTTCCTCTCTTGCTGGGATAGCATCGTTGTTGTCCTCACACTTCACTCCCCTCTCTTAAGGGAATCATGTGGCAGACTGGTGGCCTGAGGGGGAGAGCAAGGCAGGAAGGACTGGGGGTGATGAGCCCTCAGGAGGCTGTGAGCGCGCGATTTCGTTGAGCAGTTCATTTAATTGTGGGGGAGGCAAAGGCTATTTAAACCTTTGGAGAGTGGGTACAGGCTTTTGGGGTGAGTGTATGTCACTGGCTGGGTCCAAGGTGCTGGGAACACCTTATTTGCACGAAAAGGAATTCTAGGTGTTTGCTGGACATGATCTTATTAGAAGAAAGGAAGTTTAACCTATGACCTGGCCATCAGGCTATGTTATCACCTCAAGGGGTGGGGGCAGGGGTGGGGGGGTCATAAAGCTACATGCACCAGGACATGCAAATCCAGGGCAGGGAGGGAGGGGCCTGCTCCTTCTGGTCTCAGGATGAGACTTGTGGGGTTTGACCACGGCTGGATCTCACTCTTGCCCCAGGCCGCCTCCCCTAGTCACATGGGTCCTTGGCTTTATGGGGATAATTCGTTTAAACATATAAATATATCAGATTTTGGGAAATAAGGATACCTCCTCTTTAAGGAAGAACAGAAAAGGAAAAAAAATCTGTACCTCCCAATGGAAGTGCAATTCTCTGCAAATCTGGAAAGTTTAATCATTTTAACTTAAAACGAGTGTGCGCATATACCACAGTAGTACCATAGTCTGCAAATCAGAGAACAGATTTGAGGAGTAAATTCTTACCCTTCCACCTTATTGAGCAGGGCCTCTCTTGTTTGTGCCCCTTAACTATTCCAGTCCAGTTGAACCACCAGCTTCCAAATGATTCTCCTGCCTCTTACCTTACCCTTGGAGTGCTGGGAGTATGGATCATATGTTCTACCAAATCCGGCCTTTTCGGTGGGCTCTGGGGATCAGAACCAGGTCTCCAGGCTTACATTGCAAATGCTTTCACTCCCCTGAGACATCTCCCCTAGAAATGAAAGTTGTTGTTTGTTTGTTTTGCTACTGTTTAACATACAGGGTGCCCTGCTCTCCAACCTTGACCGTGAACTTGCCGTGCACTGTCCAGATGCTCAGCTAATCTGCGTGGCTTATGAATATCACCTGCCCTGATGCACAAGGGTTTTATCTTCTGGTATTGACCCCTGTCTTCACTCTCCTAACACTTTCTCTTAGTACACCACGAATACCTCTTCCAAAATAAGCAAAGCACTGGACATGGTGGCACATGCCTGTAATTCCAGCCCTTGGGAGTCAGAGGCAGGCAGATCTCTGTGAGTTTGTGCCTAGCCCGGTCTACAGGCCAGGCAGGGATCATTGAGGTCTTGTCTCAAAAAGGAGGGTAGGGTGGCTCAGCAGTTAAGAGCACTGGCCACCCTTCCAGAGAACCCAGGTTCAGTTACTAGAACTCACACTGTAGCTTACAACGAAGTTCCAGTTCCATGGAGTCCACAGGCACCAGACATACGAGCAGGCAAAACACCCATGCACATGAAATAAAATAAACCCTGGCAACTTCTGATTCCCTAAGTACTTCTGGGCCCCAGGATCTTACAGGAGATGAGGCCTGAAGGAAAACTCATGTTTATGGCAATAAATCTCAGTGTTATCTCTTCAGTCCTTGGGGCCACTTATTTTAGGCACCATGCCCATTTAATAAATAGAAAACCTAAAGTTCAGAGAAGCTAAATCACCCGCTTTATGAAGAGCATGAATTGTATATCAACCGAATATGTATATATATTGGACAGACATGATGTTTATTACATTTGCTTTCTAGGACATATATGTGAAATGAGAAGTACAGAGGGGACGGATTCATCTGCAGCCATCAATAGTTGGACTTGGTCTTGTGTCATTTCCTGTGTGTCACAGGAATGGCCTCAACTGGCCCCAACATGGCTCTGTGCATCTGTGTACCTGGGCCTCGAAGCTACCCGGATGAGACAGCACCCCTTCCCTGTGTTCCTTTATGAATGAGGGATGAGGCGTGATACCCGTTCTCTCCCAGTCCGACACTACTCTGAGAAGTGAGCAAGAGCCTTTTCCTAACTTAACCAGGAAGCCATTTTTAGCTCCAGAAATATGTGTATTTCAATGGGGTACTGGGTGCATTCTCTCCATATCTCCCTAAATAATACAAACTTGGCCATGGAGTTTTTCTTCACGTCTGTCTTCTGTATAATTTCCATGTCACGCAATCAAGACTGCTGCCTGAGAGACTCTAGCGGATGAATTATTCTGTACTCCACTTCTGCAAAAAAAATTACACTCTTTGATGTGAAAATTACACATACTCAGAGATATGCTAATGCACAAAAGACTTGAGCTGCACGGGAGGAGGGGCAGCAGCTGATAGACACGCAGGCACTGGCGTCATTGGCACCTGCCAGGGGCTGCTTGTTCCCAAGTGGGGTGAGAGCTCTCCCTGTCTTCCCACCCAAGAGACATTTAGTTTGCAAGCCTTTCATTAAACCTGGTGGGAGCCGGGAGTGGTGGCGCATGCCTTTAACCCCGGCACTCAGGGAAGCAGAGGCTGGTGGATCGGTGTGAGTTCAAGGCCAGCCTGGTCTACAAATCAAGTCCAGGACAGCCAAGGCTACACAGAAGCTCTGTCTTGAAAAACCCAAACCAAACCAAAACCCAAAAAGCAACCCCCCCCCTTGAAAACTGGTTGGGGTGATTCTAAGTCAAGATATGACCATCGGGAAATATGGTGTACTTGGCTAGGTGAGCAGAGAAAAGTGGTGATACACGGAATACTGGGGGCCTTCTGTTCACTCCTCCAGGCTCCCATCTGACACCCATTTCTGGGACATTAGGCATTACATACTCAGCAGAGCATAAAAATGTATGGAGTTTGTTCTCTTGGGGGTTTTCAGGGCCTAAGATAAAGAGCAGATAAAGAGCAGGAAGATGAAAGGTGGGGGCCACATGGCATCCTTGGGGAGGCGCTAAAGAGGTGTGGCAGGAGCCACTCTCTATACCTGACAAATCCAAATTGGCATCCCACCATCATCCTTGGGGATTCCTAGAGATGCCACGCTTAGCTACTTACTGCAGACATCTGAGGGGTTATAGGACTGGAGGCGTGAGAACACACCAAGACGGTAGCTCACAGTCCCTGGGTCCAGGCTACATCCTGTAGCAAGCCACTGGCCTAGGGTTTCCCAACTGGATTTCTAGGGTGGGTCCCTGGGTCTTGATTTGCCATGGGCCAAAATCAGTCAAAGCTGGGGTGGGATTGCCTGGAGTCACCTGGGAGAACATTGCCAAGGCAGGAAGAGAGGAGAACAGACAGAGAGGAGAAAATAGCTGGGGAGGGCCAGGCGCTGTTTCTTTTTTCCTTTTTTTTTCCTGTGTTTGGTTTTGCGCATGTATGCTCACATGAATACAAGTACATATGTGTGTATCTGTGTGCGTGTGTGTGCATGTGCTTGTGCAGGTCAGCGCAATGAGTCAACTTTGGACTCCTTCCTCGGGAGCTCTTCGTTTTGGGTTTGGAGATAGCATCACCCCTTGGCACGGTACGTACTGCCCAGGCTAGGCTGGCTGACCAGCGAGGCTGCCTCTGTCTTCCTGGCCCTGGGATGGCAATCAGGCACAACCTCCATGGTCTTTTCAGCTCAGGTACTGGGAGTGAACTTAGGTCCTCCTGCTTAATGGCAACTACTTTCACTGCCTGGGCTGCTCACTCGTCCTTGCCACATTTTTTAAATTGACAATCCATGAAAACTCACAAGAGAAAGACAAAGAAAGCTCTTATACTCTGCAGCCAGTCTTCCCAAATGGTACGTTTTTATCCAGGCGCTTGGCTGTCTCTCCCAGCCATACCTCATGTGCACATATTAAGCCATATGTGTACATGTTACTTTTCTATGGCTCTGCTGAAACACCATGACCAAGGCAACGTATAGAAGGGAGGCTTTAGTTTGGACGTAGATTTGAATAAGGCTTAGATATCGGAAGTCTAGGGTCTGTCATCGTGGGGAAGCATGGGAGCAGGTGGATGACGTGGTTGCCGAAGCTGAGCACTTACTTCTTGAACTGCAGACACAAAGCAGAGAGCAAACTGAGAATAGCATGTGGCTTTGTAACCTCAAAGCTCCCCCCCCTCCCAGTGATGTACTTCCTCCAGTAAGCCCACGTATCCTAGGCCTCCCCAAATTGAGGAACAAAGTGTTCAAACGTCTGAGCCCGTAAGTGACGTCCTCACTCAAACCACACCACCGCACAGGAGGGGGCGTTCATGGGTATGTGCATACCAATGGTTCAGGTGGGCCTAGAAGGTATCCTAGGCTGGACCATTCTTTAGGTCTGTTGCACTATGATCCTGGCAACTGCTAGAAGGTGTCCTGGTATGATGGCGACCGGATTGAAGCAGGAGTTGAAATGATCAGCACTGGGCAGACTGTGTTGGGGGAATTGCCACCTTTAGCTTTCAGTGATGTTTCCTTAAACAACGGGTCAATTAGTGTTGAAAGGGAGAATTCAATTCAGTTTAAAATACAGTATCTACTCTGCCCCTGGCTCTTCAGCACATAGGAATTTTGAGTCAAGGTCTTTCAAGTGTTGTCCAGACTGTGCTCAAGGGCACAATCCTTTTGCTTCTGCCTTTTGCACGTGAGATTAAAGGTGAACGTCACCACACACTGCTGTCTCCACTATTTAGTTAATTAGTTAAGTGACATGTGTTCGCGTGGGCGCACTTGTGTGTGTGCACGTGAAGGCCTCGGGTCAAGCTATGGTGCTATTTTTCAGGCACCATTCACCTTGTTCTTTTGGGGACAGAGTCTCTCATTGGCCTGGTACTAACCAGCTCAGCTAGGCTGGCTGGCCTGTGAGCCCTGGAACCCACCTTTCTCCACCTCCCCAGCTGGGATTACAAGACATAGCACTGGGCTTTCTCCCCTGGGCTCAGGGGCTTAGACTTAGGTCTTCATTCTTGCACTACAAGCACTTTGCAGACTGAGCCCTCTTTCAGACTCTCAGTGTTTCTGAAGCAAGCGTAATTTATGGGCTCAAACCTCTAACATCTGTGACATTTCAACTTAGTGCTCAGAGGAACAACAATTCTTAATATGGTTTCTGGTTTTGAAGTGAGTTCTTACCACCAAATCCTCTTCTCTTTAACCAAGTGCCATGCTAGTGGAGTGGATTCTTGGGCTGTTACAGAGGCTGAAGGTTTGAACCCCAATAAGGTCTATTGAATAATCACTGTGTTTTCTCATCCCTAGAGTCTTCCCTAGGGTGGAATCTCTTATTCAAGAGTGATCTTGCCCCCAGGGGATGTTTGGTAATATCCAAGGGGACATTTTTTGGTGGTTAGGGAGGGGCTGCCACAGGCATCTGGTAGAGGTGGCCAGGGACAATGCCTACAATACAAGAAACAACCTCCCAGCCAGGAATTATCCAGTCCTCAGTGTGAGCAGTGTGCAGATGGGTGGGCTACTTGCTGGGAGGCATCTCTTGGTGGCTTCCTAGGGCATGCAGGCATGCACTCAGAAATGGATGGATGTCACGGGGAAGATGTTGCCATATGTGCCTTAACTTTGGGGTTGGCAGTACACCCAAACATAATAAAGGCCCTAGGATACCATTTTTCAACCTGTGGGTTTTGACTCCTTTGGGGGTCAAAAGACCCTTTTACAGGGGTCACCTAAGACCACAGATATTTACATTATGATTCATAACAGGAGCAAACTTTGAGTTATGAAGTAGCATTGAAAGTAATTTCATGGTTGGGGGTTGCCACAACACGAGGTACTGTGTTCAAGGGTTGCAGCATTAGGAAGGTTGGAAACTAGTGCTCTAGGAGATCTGCAGTGAAAAGATGAAAATGAGAAGTTTGCATGTTTTTTTTTTTTTCTGGATGGAACTGGTTGTTCTTCGGGGATGCTGGGGGAACCACTGATATAGAATAAGCTATAAATTTGCCATTCGTGGCCTCCATGGCAGGGACAATCAGGGTTCCATGTCTGAACTCTTAAAGGGTAAGTTCAGCGGGCTAGCTGTCTTCAGTTCAGTTGCATTCAGCTGAGTCATAGCCTTGAGGCCATGGATGACACCAACACTTTGTCCCCACCCTTTCTCAGTTCGCTGGCTGACGAGCAAACACCAGTGAATGGTGGCATAACTGGTCCCTGATTCACCAGTCAGGGGACCTCTATTGTGAGGTTAAGCCCACAGAGACACACGACGCTCTGCACGTGTGATTATTTTTGATGATTTAGTGGTAATTGTCAACCTGACAGAATGGAGACTCTTCCCCGAGGCAAAGCCTCTGGCTGTGCCTTCAGGGGATTATCTTGATTATGTTAATTCATGTGGGCAGGACGGCTCCCTGGGCTTGGGATCCTGGGCTGTGTAAATGGAGACCGGGAGGGGGAGGGAGTGTGCCCAGGGATCTGTCCTCTCTGAACCCTCAATTTTGGATGCATTGTGAACCCTGCTGCACAGCCTTCCCTGCAAACACCCCTAAACCCTTTGCTTGCATGGGTTTCGTCAAGTTTCCTCAGTTGGCTCTTCCCACCCATGCCCCTGCTGCAAAACCCAGGCTGGGGAGTGACCGAGCGTGGTGAGTTGTGTACCTGCTCATCAGTGTACCCTACTTCTTCCCTCCCAAGGCGATGGGAGCGAGCCAGAATAAACTCTCCCTTATGTTGCTTTTGTCTGTTGGGGTGTTCTGTCATAACAGCAAGGAAAGAAAGGAAGACGATTTTCTTTCATATTTGTGTGCTAGCCTAGGCTCTGTCCAGGGGGACTTCAAGTGGAAGCCAAGAAACAGGCCTCATTGGATCCTCCCAGTGGCAGCCAATCTCTGCTCTAGATCTTTCTCAACACACAGAGGTTAATGTTTAGCTTTCCAAGTTGTGACAGAGGCACCCGGCTGCTGCCTGTGACCCATTCTCCCCTCCCTAGCACAACCACAAGTTTATTTGAACTAGCAATACACCTAACAAAAAGACAACATTCCTGTTTGACTTAGAGCCAAGGCCGTGGTGGGTGACTGCAGACACATAGGACTTTTGGGAAGAACGTGAAAAAATGTTGGTACGCGTAGAAGGCACTCACCTCTTTTTCCTTTCCTGCATCTACTGGAATATGCCTGGAATGCTCATCTGCAGCCCATCTTAGACCGTAGAGTGACCTGAAGAGTAGAAAATATCGTCTCTGAGTTAACGAAAGAGCAGCATGCCTGTCAGCGACACCACAACTCTACCATACCACATTCAGACTGCTTGCCTCTAGAATATTCTTTATATGTTTGAGAAAGAGGTTATAATTTGTTTAAACTCTATTTAAGATGTGTGTGCCAGTTTGGGTTTTAGTAAATATGTTTAATGAATTTTTTTTTTAACTTGGCATTTAATATGTGGCACGCACATGTGGCTTCTCACGAACGAGAAACTTTGCAGGGAGCTAAATTCCCCATTAGAACCTGTGTTAACTGTGGTCATACACCTGTACATGGACATTTCCTCTTTGGCCCCTGAAGAGGGAATGAATTCTTTGGAGAAAGGCCCCTGTTTTATTTTGCTTATTGCCTGTTGCCCCAGCTCAACAGGTTTAGGACATGCCCAGTGAAACATGCCCCCAGCCCGACTCCGGCATGAAAGGCACAGTGACCTCCTTTTCCGAGCATCAGGTTGGGCTCCCTTGCTTTCTGGTTGGCTGACAGTATCCTCCACCTGACTGGAACGAGTGAAGACAACTCCTTAGCTTAGACTGAAGCTAAGAGAGCTCTGGAGTGCTGTCCTAGAGGGGTCACACAGGAGGAAGGTGTAACAGGCCCCCAGAGCCTAGCACAGCTAGGCAAATGGTTATCCATTTTTTGGTTTTTGCCAGATGAGAGACTGATACTCACTGCCATTATTGGAACACAGATGGTTGTCAAATTCCACCAGGCCATGCATTTGGGAGCAACTAAAACTTCTGAGTTACTTAGGCCTCACCTATTCCAGATTTAAAAGGAAATTTTTAAATTTGGGTTGCCCCTCTCCCTGGGGTCCAACAATGACCTAGCCTTCGTGACCAGAGTTTCCCTAAATCTCGCCAAGTTTCTAAATATTGATTAGAAACTGCATTGTGTCTAGGGGCCACAAAGCTCAGGACAGTAAATTAAATATGTCCTTGAGACCAGAGAAAACTGGGCCAGCCTTCTAACTTTGCTCTCCAAAGGGCCAGCACACCCCATATCAAGAACCTCATAGGGCAGAAATTATTAACCATTCCCTCCCAAAGTCCTTACAGGCCCTGCAACAGACCCAAAGGACCATCTTGAACCAGGTGGTTCAAAGGGTTGTGTCCTTGCCTGTGACTGAGCCTGCCCATAACTACCAGCACGGTGACCTTGTGTGGATAAATAGGATCCTGACCCAGAACCTGGAGCCAATGCAGAAAGGCCTATACTCCGTGCTCCTCCCTCCTCTCCAGCAGTGAAGGTCACCTTGTGGACCCACCACACTGAGCTGAAGAAGGCCCCGGAAGATAATGACAGATGGGTTTTCACCAGGTTCTCTGACAACCCTCCCCCCAAATATAAGACTGACACAGACCCTATAGTTATGATTGTCCTATTTAATCTTTTTTGTCTCCCCCGTGGGAAAGGTCTCAAGCACCTACAAGACCAGACCTGGGGAGCTCGTAGCCAGCTATCCACTGAGACCCAACCCATCTTCCAGCTGTATTTCTGTAAAGTATTGCACCCAGAGGGGATGGTTTGCTCACTCTTGAGGAGGAGCGCAACCTGGGGCTGGGACCACTAGTGAAGAGAAGGGGCTCCAACCTCTTCAGTACTATGCCTGCCTGGCTATCGCACCCCCACCCCACCTCTGAGCTGCTAAAAGACAGGTGAGTCCTCCGTGGGACACACTGATCCCTTCATAGTCCTAGAAAGAAAACCTTAACATACCTGTGATCACAGGCAATTCAATCCCATATCCATAAAGGTTAGGCCTGGTAGGAAGCTGAAGATCATTCTTGGGAAACCAGTAGAACTTGAGGAGTCAGGATATACCTGGATGGTCTATGCACAGGCAGCAAATTTACTATCCAAAAGAAAGCTGTACCTGGAACCACTTGGCCCATTGGCCCAAACCAATCCATCCTTATGCCCCTGGAATATGAGTTCCCTAAGGTGTCCTCCAATTTCCCCAGGAATTCTTTTGGTAACCTCAGATGAAGTCCCAGAAGGCAGCAGAAGCCAGTCCTTCAGTGTTTGAGATGTTAGAGTGTATCAGTTCCTTAACCATACTCAACCAGACTTAGGTCAGGACTGCTGGCTATGCCTGGACCCCAAACACCCATAGTATGCTGTGATTAGAACTAATAATGCAATAAGATCCACTTTTAACCCCAACAGCTATAGATGGGGTCAACCTAAGCTTACCCTGGAGGGGGGCTCTGAGGGAAGGGTGCTTGTTTAATGTCAGGATAACCCCTAGATAGGTCCCCCCCATGCAGATTTCTGCAGCCATGCACAGCAGGTTTGTTCCAGACTTGCTTGCACTAAGGCTTACCCAAGTGTACCTCTTCTGAAGTGTTTGCACTGGAGAAGAGCCCACTGCTCTGTGTCCCTGTGCATGTTATGCCATGTGTTCATCTGTAATGGAGAAGAGGGCAGGTCCCACCCAGGTCTAGATTCTGGGCTTCCCTGTGTGTAGGGAGCTGTCCCCATTCTCACTCCCCTGTTGGTTGGGACAGGCATCCTGAGCTTTGCTGCCATTTTAACTTCAGTTTTAACCCTAATTATGGGGGATAAAAACTTTAAGGAACTCCATGCTCAGGTAGACATAGACCTGGACCATCTAGAAAATTCTACTTCCTGTGTGGAAGCCTAGTTAGATTCCTTCGCCAAGGTTGTTCTGGATTGCAGAGGACTGCACTTCCTCTTTAGGAAACAATGAGGTCTCTGTCTGATACTGGGAGATACTTGGTATTTCTATGTCAATCAGTCATGGGTGATTAGAGAAAGTTTAGCCATTGTCAGAAATAATCATCAGGAAGGAGAAAGAAGATGTCAAGAATTGAACAACTTGGTACCAATCTTTGTTCTTCTGGTTCTCCTGGTTAACTACTCTGCTTACAGCCCTGGCTAGACCATTAATTCTTTTGATCCTAGCTCTTGCTATAGGATCCTGCTTGTTCAACTGTCCACTTAACTATGTAAAACAGAGACTAAATTCTATGAAACTACTAGTGCTAAGAAAACATATAACACCCTACCCCCAGATGAGTCCACGATTTGACTCATGCCTATAGAACCAGTGGGAACATAACAGGCCCCCAGATTCCAGTAGGCCTCCAGATCTTAGCATAACTGATGCCACGATGGAAGTTCCAGTCAGGCTTGGAGTCAAGAAGGCAACACCTGCCAAGACAAAGACCTACTCCATCAAAGTCCATAGTTCTGGGGAGGTCCCTAAATGTTCTAACCTTGCTTTTTGGCTCCTGTAGTTCCACTTCAGGCTAACTCTTCTTGCTGACTGAGGTAGGTCAACCCAGAAGGTGGTTTTTGTGCTTGACTGTTTACCCTGAGAAAGTCTTGGGAGCTTACTCAGGTCCCAAACACCCAGTGTAGTCTATGACTAATAAAGACTTTCTATTGGCTTGAACCTGTGTCCAAGTATTCTTCTCTGGTGGATAACTCATAGCAAAGGAGGCTCGGCAGCTAAGGGAGATCATCCTGAGATCCTCTATGATGCTATCCTGTCACCACAGAGATGGTATGTCAGCAAGAATTTCGTAGCTCTGGCCTCCCCTTGCCTCATTCCCTCTCTTCTTTGTGCTTCCCTCCTCTCTTTGTCCTGGTGAGTAGTAGCAGCGGTCACCTTATGGTATTCATCTGTCACATGACAGTTCATACTCCTCCAAGCCCCCTATCTGTGTATTGTGGCCAGGTCTTATTATCATTCCCAGTACCTGGACAAGCTGAGGCTTAGCAAAGCTGTGCAAAGTGGCATGCTTCCAAATAAGGTTATAGCCTAAGGTCTTAGGAGGTCATGGCTTCTGTTGGCTGCATTATTCATATCACTTACAACACCCAAGCATTTAACCACTGGGGCATACTCACAGTCGTATGCAAAAGCCATGTCATGAAATGCTGAGTTCTGAGTGTGTGTTCCCTGGGGAGGAATTCCGTGCCAGACTGCCTGCATGTGTCTCAAAGCCCAAGATGCACCCTGAGATATATTTCCCTCAACAGGCTCACGGACAAGCCCAGCCCATTTGGCTTTTACTGGGTGCCACCGTTCCATCGATCAGGCACGCCTGCGCCCAGAAAGCTGTTTTCCTGCCTTTTTTATGGCTGCTGGAGACTCCATTAAAGGTGCATTCAGTCAGTGCCTGACAGTGACAGAGCCCAGTTGCTCACCAGCCCTCTCTCTGGAAATTTATAGAGATCGTAAAAGCTTTGCTGGGAATCCTCGAGCCCCGGCATTGAGGTTGCAAAGTGGCTCCTTTTGAAGGCAGTGTGCCACAGGGGACCGTTTAGTGAACTGGTTCTTCCCACCCTGGCCTCATGCCACAAAACCCAGGGAATGAGCAAGCCCAGAGAGGAAGGGGAAAAGTGCCTGTTTATTCATGTGTCCCTTTTCACAAGGCTGGGGGCTTGCCAAGGGAGTGTTGACCTTAGCCATCATTTGCCACCTAAAGTTCTGCTCTGTTGGGATAACCAGAGTTGTGGTGTTGGCCATGTATCTTCTCTAGCTTCCTACTCCTACCACACATCTGAAGACCCCTGGGCTGGCCAGTTTGAGGCCATGCCAGAGAAGACCACCCTAATGGCTCTGGGGCCGTCCTACCAACTTAGTGCTGCCGCTCTCTGTTCTCTTCTGACATCCTACCTCTAGATGTGGGCTCAGCACTCAAAGCTGGGCAGTCAGACTCCTTCCAGGTCACCAGCTGGCACTGTTAAATGACTCACGTTCTATAGGGGTTACACCATCTTGGGCCTGTGGTCTCAGCCCTGTCCCTTCCTCCTCCTTTGCATCCCAAGAGGCCCATCCTGCAGGCACAGGCATCCTCATCAGCTGCTTTCCAGTTGCACTGGGCCTGTTGAAAGGCACAGGTGTGTGTGTGTCTAGGCCGGGGGACAGGACAGCACTGGTAGAGAAGGGAAGGAGAAGCCAGACAAATGGTTTCCCTGCCTCTTTGCTGTCTCAAGCCCTTCTCTGGTTCCAGTTTCCATCAGGTGTCCCCAGCCTGTGGGTTTTCCCACCGGGCTGTTCTTTGTCTCTGCTGTAAGGGCAGCTACAGCCGCCCAACTGTCAAGCATCTCGGCACTGCCTACTGTCCCCAGACCACCGTCTCTTCAACACCATCCCCAACTGTCATCAGCTCCTGCATTACACGACTTCCAGTGTAGATACCCAGATTGATTTGTTTCCATGAGTGACACAGGAGAAGAGTCACCTGGAACTGCACCCAACAGGACGCCACTCAGCTGAGGGAGACGGGAACTGACAGGAAAGAGGAAAGAGAGCATGGCTGTGCTTCTGGATGCAGCTATGCCTGAAGTCCTTGGGTTTCCTCCTCACTGTAGCAAACTTTTCCGCTTTATATTTTTCTTACTTTATTCATGTTTTTTTTTTTTTTTTCCTCGAGCCAATTGAATCCTGCTCATTTTACTGAAACTCAGGGTCCTTTCAGAAATACTGAATGCAGTGGGAGGAAACATTTTTTTCATTTGCTTCTGTTTTCAGCAGGATTGGGCAGCTCTCCAGCAGAGGCAGTGAATTTTCCTAGGGCAGAAGTGACTTTGGAGAAATTCATCAGAGAATCATTAGTTAGCCCAGTCTGAGGTGTTAGAACCCTAGTGTTCTGGGAAGGGCCTAAGGAAAAACTGGGTCACAGTTATGCATTGATTTTGATTCTAAAAATTTGTACACAGTTCTGATTAATGCAAAGTCTCTGTGTTCGTATGGGTATACACGTGTTAGAATTGATCAAATCACATGCTCTATGTATGGTTTAGAGCATGTCAGTCATATTTTATGGAGTGCTAAAAAGGCCAAACATAAAAACCAAATGGGAATGATATTCAGCCATAAAAAGAAATGAACTGTTGTCACCTGAATGCTGTCTGGCCCTGCGGATGAATCTCAACGCTCCTCAAACTGAGGAGGAGCCCAGACCCTAAGCACACTTGAGGTGTCATCCCCCCTAGAAAACAGTGAAGACTTCTTTGGGAGGCTCTTTGATGAGAAATCCCATTACAACCCAAAATCCCATTAGAGACTGTGCCTCAGGACTGAGATGGCTCAGTAGTTAGAGCGCTTGCTGCTCTTGCAGAGGGCTTGAGTTTGGTTCTTAGCACCCACCCCAGGTGGCTCACAACCCTCTATGTTACAGGGTCTATAAGTTAGACGCCAAGAGATCTAACAGCATCTTCTGACCTCCATAGGCACCAGTACATCCATACTCTTTGCAGATGGGGGGTGAGATACCTGAGAAGCAGCTGGCCACATCTGTATAATCTGCAAATCTGATGCCCCAGGAGACCTAGAAATTCTTGAGGAGTGAACTGATGACAGCAAAATGTCTTTACGCTCACAGAGTGGCTTTGATGTGCCCTGACCTCACTGGAGGGCTCTGGCCTCTGGCCTGATGATTACAAAAGTGTTTTGGCACGTGGCTCTGAGCGTGGGCTACTCAGAGTACTGGTGACCTTGAGATGGCCATGAGGTCCTTGCTCTGGCACTGAGTGTGTGTGTGGGGGAGCAGGGAAGGGGCCAAAGTGTGGGGCTATCGGCTCAAGGAGGGCAAGATGACCTCTATACTCTGGCCAGCAGAAGTGACAAGAGAAGGCCTCCATGCACTTCGTCTTTTTTCTTTGATAGAGCCTGGCTAATCACTCCCATAAGCCATGTGACCCCTGATTGAAAGTGCAGCCACTTGCTCTGTCCTTGAGGGTATCTGAGGGCTGGGAATCTGGCTATGGCTTGACTGGCTCCTCCGCTTTGAGTCTCACACAGCTTAGTAGAGGTGTCTATCTAGAATCTTTGGATTCATCTGGTAGTTCTCAACCTGTGGGTTGTGACCTCTTTGGGGGGATAAACAACCCTTTCACAGGGGTTGCCAAAGACCATCAGAAAATACAGATATTTACATCACAATTCGTAACGGCAGCGAAATTACAGTTATGAAGTAGCAACGAAAATGATTTTATGGTTGGGGGTCACTACCACATGAGGAACTGTATTAAACATGAGGTACTGTCGAAGCATTGGGAAGATCTGAACCACTGTGCTAGTGTGACTGGGCCAGAATCACCTTCAATTACTCGATAGGAGTGGTATGGTCATCTCTGGCCTACGGGACTGGGCATCTTGGCTTTTTTTGTTGTTGCCAGAGGCTGCCCTCAGTTCCTTGCTACACTGTGCTACCCAATGGGAGAAGCACACAAGTGCTGTGAGAAGGAGAGTGTGAAGAAGAGGGAAGGGGTGGGAGAGGGGAGGGGAGAAAAAGAAGGGAGGGGAGAGAAAGAAAGGGGAAGAAGGGGAAGACAGAAGTGGAGAATAGGGAGCGTGAGCCAGGAGGAAGTCACAGACACTTGTGCTCAGACTCAGAAATGGTGTCTGGTTACACTGCGAGCTGCTCTTGGGAAGATGGATTGTTTCTCTGCTCTTTCAGAGAACAATCTGGGTAGTTCTCAGCACCCACATTAGGTTGCTCACGACTGCCTGTAACTCGGCGTCCAGAAAGATCCAACACCTCTGGCATCCTTAAGCTACTGGACTCACGTGCACATACCCCCACACAAATAGACACATGATTAAAAATCAGAAAAACAAATCTTAAACAAACACAAGTGTGGTGTTATGTGCTTGTAATTCCAGCACTGGGGAGATACAGACGGGCAGGTCCTTGGGGCAGCAGGCTTAGCCTGCTTGGGGAGTGCCAGGCCTGACGGTACCCTCTGGCCTCTATACATATGTGCGCACACATGCACACTCGCCCCAAGTTGTGCACACTCACCTCCACACACATAAAGAAGAAATCTCCCCGGTCTACATTTGAACTATGGAAACTGCATAAGGACATAAAAAGCCAGGAGGCAGGAGCAGCAGGGACTGCTGTGGATGACTGTCAGCCATTGCAATGATTGTTGATGGCCCCTGCACTGGGCCAGGTCCTAGATCAGATGTTGAGACTCCTTGTTCTAAAATGATCAGGATCGGGGTTCTGACCATTAAGGTGTTCCAGTCTGGATGAGGAACACGTCAAATGGGAAGTGCAAAAACCTTTGCAAACGGGCAAGGGTTTTTACTGTGGCAGAGCATAGTAGAAACAACTCTGATTTGGGAGCCAAGTCACCTTTCTTGTCACAGTGAGGTGCTGGCCAGGTGCAATAGCCGGAAAAGATTTTATTTCTAGCCCAACTCATGCTGAACTTGGTCTCCAGTGCAGTGATAATAGGGCTGGTGGGATATTTGAAAGGTAATTGGAGCACAGGGCCACCATCAACAGTTACAGATTGAATGCCTTTTTTGAAAGATGAGTGATAATCCCCATGGAAGTAGATTCATCATGCCACTGGCTATGTGTACAATTTACTGTGCTGGCAGAAACAAGGTAGCTGTTACCATATGTTTGGAGTACAAAGTTCCAGGAGTATCATATGTCTGAGCCCATTTTGACTGGCACAGAATATCTATTAATCTCCAGGCTAGCTTGGTAAAAATCGGTAGCGATGTTAAGCCTCTTTGCAGATAAGGAAACCGAGGCTCAGGCAGATAAATGATCCATCCATGTTTTCGAAGTCATGGGAAGAAAAGCCAGAAACCCAGCTCAGGCAGTGGGACTGGAGTTCCTCAACACAGGGGCCAGAATTCTTCTGGACTCTGCTTTAATCAACGCTGTTTCTCATGAGCTGGTAGCTCCTGGCTCCTGGGAGATGACATGCCTGCTGTAGTCAAATAGGGAGAGAATGAAGACATAGTTCAGGAACAGACACACACACACACACACACACACACACACACACACACACACAGATAGAAACAGAGAGAGAGAGAGGCAGAGAGAGAGAAAGAGAGAGAGAGAACATGAGAACAAATGATTACATGCTGTGGTCTTGTCCAAGCTTCATCCATCCATCCTAGGATGTGTGGATCCGTGAGAAGACAGTATGATCAGGCTCTCATTTCTATTTCAGCCCCTGTGTGACTAGAGGAACTCTCATGGGAATGGTTTGATTATCATAAGATAAGGTTGCTATGAAGCCCCTTGAGCTTCCTTGTCCTCCCCCTCTTCTCTTACCACACAAGAACTAAGCCTGTGTCTTACCATGTAATGAAGGTTGTTTCCCGACACGTGGAAAACTCTGGGAGAAAAGGCTGAGCCACGTGTGTCTGCTATGCGGCGTCACCTTGCCTGGCGGGCATGTGGCAGCTGCCTGTGTGGTTTGTACCGTTTCCTCCTCGTGCATTGGTGGGGAGGCAGAGCAGAGAGCAGCCTAAGGGAAGATGAATGCTCCAGGAAGGTAAGAGGAGGGAGGCCCTGCTGCTGGTCTGTCTGACTGATAATGCAGCCTCCCTCTCTTTCCAGCCAGGACCTCCCCATTCTACAGCTCAGGTTATTTTCCCTAAAGCCACAGAGTGGGCTGGAGAATGCATCTCGGTCGGTTAGCTTGTCTTTCCACATGGTATTTGGCAGTCAGTGGATTCCTTTAAAGAGGAGGAACCCGGGCATGTTTAATGATTTGGGAGGTACATCTTGAAGTCATGATCCACAAGGACAGCATTAGGAGGAGGGTCAGAACTTGGCATTGTTGGGGAGTTTGCTGTTGAGTCTGGCCTTTGTTGTGTGGTAGCCTGGAGGGCTTGGAGATGTTATGACAGGAGCAGTGGTTGCTGTCTAGTGCCATTCACAACAGGGATACATATGAGAAATTCATCAGTAGGCAGTGTGTGTGTGTGTGTGTGTGCATACATGTAGATGTCAGAGGTCAATTGTTTTTCTCAAATTGTTCTTTACCTTTCTTTTTTTCTTTCTGCCTGTCTGTCTTTCTGTCTTCCTTCCCTCCTTTCTCCTTCCTTTCTTCTTTCCATCCTTCCTTCTTTCTTTCCTTCTTTCCTTTCTCCTTTTTTCCTTCCTGTCTCTCTCTGTCTTTCTTTCCTTCTTGCCTTCCTTCCTTCCTTCCTTCCTTCCTTCCTTCCTTCCTTCCTTCCTTCCTCCTTCCTTCCTTCCTTCATTCCTTTCTTTCTTTCCTTCCTTCCTTCCTTCCTTTTTGGTATGAGTGTCTGTACTGTGTATGTACTGTGTATGTGTGTGTGTGTCTGTGTGTATGTAAAAGCCAAAGGCCACTGCTGGCTGTTCTCCTCTGACTCTATTATTTTTTGAGACATGACCTCTTGCTGAAACCCTCATTGTCCATGCAATTTGCCATTGAACAGTCATTTTTCAATTATAAAGTGTGGGACTAGTTTTATCTTGGCTATGTATTTCCTGTTCTGAAAACAATTAAATAAATTCCCTTCTTTGTCTACCAATGTCATAAGCCAGTTCAACAACAGAGACAGAAGATATTCTCATGATATTCTGCAGTAAAAGATCCATTTTGGCTGTTCATCTGACCAGCCTTGTTATTGAAATTATAAGGTTGGCAATGGGAGCCACATGATTAATCCCTTCCTATGAAAAGGTTCAAACAATCTAACCGAAGCATGAAGATGGTTGAAATGCTATCATTTTATCAACCAAATTAGCTGTGCATGAGTTCCCTGTGGAAACCAAGAGTGAGAAAAGATTCTTTTTATTCATGCCAGAGAGACTGGCGAAAGAAACATTAGAAATGCCTCTAAAGGTTGAACAAAGCTCCTTTGTGAATGTGGAACTGTTTGGGGAATAAGCCCTATCCAAACCTCATAAAAACAGTAAAGCTAACTGGCAGAAATACCGAAGTGGTCATTCATTTACAATTAAATATACAGCTGTCTTAAACATTCTGGCCTATCCTGTTCAGCTGATTCACGGCCATTCATGGGAGACGGGGATCCCAGCTTAGGAAGATTTAATGTCCTGTGCACTTGTGACTACCTCGTTAACAGTTGGAGAAGCGGGACGAGCCCTGGTTACCTGGCTTTGCTGACACCCATTTAGTTAGTGAACTGACTCATGATGCCACGATTGGTATGAACGTGACCTCACAACTCTGTGTGCTTTGCTCGTTTTCCCAAGGAAACCTGCTCATGATAATAAAGAAACAGATCAGCAAAACAATATGTAAAGAGTGTGGAGGTTACACTGTGCAGAGAAATCTCAAACCTGCTGGCTTGCTCGTTGAATCATATTGTCCATGCTTTACTGGCGCCTGTGCTATGGGTTCTAGGAAGCTCTTGGAAACTCAGCCATCTTGTTTTGGTCACTCCTCTCCTTTCTGGTTGCTTGTCTACCCTGGGGGGGGGGAACTAGGTCACCCCAGAGGGTTTGCCAAGTGCATTTGGACTCACATGACTGATGTGTGGCTAGTGTGTTGATGTGGCAGGCAAAGGCTTCTGCTACTGTGTCTGGACCCCGTGGAGAAGATTAGTAATGTCTTCCACAGGTATGGGACTGAGGAGAAGTGAGGTATGTGTCGATCATTTGCAGTGTGCTTCACGTGTGAAAGGAGAGTATGGCGTGTGCTAGTAGGCAGCTGCTAACATTTTTCTGTTCCACAGTGCAGGGTACAGATGAACATGGTGACTGAGGAGCTCAGAACATACTCCGTGGCTGCTAAGGTGCTATGCTGTTCTCACAGCCAAGTTCTCAGCTCTGGGTGCTGTGAAATCTCAAGCTTATGTCCCTACCTTGTTTCTGTGGCAAATATCTTTGGCATACTAGTACTAGTAGGGAGGAGTACAGAAAGGTCGATTTCGACGATTTAGGGAGATCCTGAAGGAGAAGGGAAGCAGAGATCTGGTAATAGCAGGAGTGCTATTCTGGCCACTATGAAGGACTCCCTGAGTTTACCATCACCAACTCCCATAGTCTAGACATAAAAATAGAAGTGGTTGGGGCTGAAGAAATGGCTCAGTGGCTAAGGGGTCCAGGGTTTAAATCCAAGTACCTGCATGGCAGCTCACAATTGTCTGTAACTCCTGCTCCAGGGGTCTGACCTCACACATGCAGGTAAAACACCAATGTACATTATATATAAAATGTGTGTGTGTGTGTGTGGGGGGTGTGATTGATTAGTGATGCCTGCCATAAGTACAGGGCTGGGAAATAATGAGGTGCATCACATTAATTTGTGGTCTGGCTCACGAGGTGATCTGGCAAGGTGTTTCTGGTGTGAAAGGAGAGTTTGTATCCAGGACATAGCACTGGTACGCTGTACTGTGAGCTGGGAGTCAGATCTAAGTCAGTCTGGTCTATGTGTACTCTGACTGTGAGGGCTCTTGAGTCACCTATCATGACAGTAGCCTTCAGGATGCTCATCTTTAAGAGGAGACCGAGAAGAGCCAAGGGCTCAAGGCCCAAGAAATCAGTGGTAGCTGGACAGAGGGACTTCCCAGGGCCAGCACGGAAACAGTGTTTTATGCAAAAGACTGTATTTGAGAGCTCTGATGAATGGCTTTCACTTCCTTAGCTCAGCGGGGACCGAGCCACTCTGTGCGTTCTCACTCCCTGCAGAGTGTGGGCCTGACTGACTTGCTGAGTGAGAGCCGGGCTGAGCAGAGGGAGGAGAAGCCAGGAGAGAAGAGGATCCTTCTAAAGAGGCCTCAGGGATTAAATTAGTCACTTCTGAGGTCTCCTGTCAGATGAATGATAGAATTTCATTTTCTTGTCACCGGAGCCAGCAGTATATGACATGCTGGGCATCTTCCTGCTGTTCCCTGCGGAGGGAAGAAAAGAATAAAAGATGTGTGATTCATGCCCCCAGGACAGGCCTCTCTGTGCTCTTTCCTGCCTGTTCAGACTCTCTGGCTAAGGCACCATGGCTTCCCAGCATACTTTTAGGGACCGGGGAATGGCCCTGTCTTTTTTCCATCCCTTACACTGATCCCCACCCCTTATTCTACTCTCTGCTACTTACCCCTACATTGGTGAAGAGAACCTCTGTTAGGGTGAATAAGCCAGATGTCAGCAGCTGGAGTAGCAGAGTCTTCCTTCTCATTCCTCCTGGGCCAGCCCTTCTTTGCCTGGTAGATTAAGGAGTGGGGACTGACTCAGCTTTGGCATGCCATGACCCAGCCTCCTTTCATCTTTGAGGGCATCATCTCCCTTCTCTGGACTGCCTCCAAGATAAAGGAGAAAGTGTGAAGGGCCATGTGGGAAGTAACAGGCCTGGAAAGCGTGCCCTTAACTGCTACTCTCATCCCACTGGCCATGGTCCTCTGTCGTGTGGGCTCAACTAACTGCATGGAACACTGGGAAATATGGCGTTGCTGAATATTCAGGAGGAAAAAGGGATGGGATTGAGTGAACTTGTAGCATCACTCTGTCTCAATTTCCATCTAATGTAGTCTAGCCTGTGGGCATGATGGTGCATGCGCACAATCCTAGAGCAGTTTGGAGACAAGGCCATCATCTCTTAGAAAAGTAAGAGGCCAGCTCAAGCTCTATGAGAACCTGTGGCAGAACCGAAGTCCAGTTCTATGTCATGAAGACAAATAGATCAATAGCAATAGAATAACAAATCGATGGCACCAAGTCATACTCGGCTGCCAGTTCATTCTTAAAAGTAGCAAAATCTCTACACTTCAGGGTCAAGAATCTTAAACAGCACACTGTCTCCTGTGGTAGGAGCCTGAACACCAGATCAACACAGGATAGTACGTACTTATATCAGTTTAACCTGAAGTCTTAAGAAAACTAAAGCGGATGTCTTTTTCCTTTTTTAAAAATGCATAGCGACTTGTATGCCCAGGACATATTGGGGACCGTGGTACTGTCACAGGGAGTTCACCAGAGTGGACACAGTGCATAGCCAATTGAAAGTCTTTATTCCAGCCTGCTGGGACTACACTCAGGTATTTGGGAACCCAATGTAGCCTCAAGCACTTAGAGCAAGAGGTTTTTAAAGGCAAACACTGCAGCTGCAAGGGGAGGTTTTCACGAGCAAGCACTTTAACAAAGCTAAGTCTAAGCCAGCTGGCATGACTTGGCCTCAGGTCCTTAGAATGGAGCTGGGTAATTTTCCACGGGATTCTCCATCAAGGAGATCAAATTCTAGCTAAACCTGAAATGGCTTAAGCAAGAATACAAGATGGAGGAACCTCTGCACTGTCTAGCCCGGTCACATTACCTGTTTCTAGGTTCCCTTATAGGGCCCAGGGAAAAGGGGCTTCTTCTTCTTTGCCTTGTTCTCAGGGGCTTGTAAAGAGACTGTGAAACACTTGGCTGCAGCTGTGTCTTCACTCTCCTTCTCTCAGTTCCCAGTCATAGATACTCCCAGCAGACGAGGTGTTTACCAGAGACCACGAGATTAGTAACATCCCCTAAGTCAGTGGGTCTCAACCTTCCTAACGCTGTGACCCTTAATACAGTTCCTCATGTTGTGGTGACCCTCAACCATAAAATTATTTTCGTTGCTACTTCATAACTGTAATGTGGCTACTGTTATGAATCGTCATGTAAATACCTGTATTTTCCCGTGGTCTTGGATGACCCTTTGAAAGGGTCATTTGATCCCTAAAAGGGGTCATGACCCACAGGTTGAGACCGCTGCTGTAAACCAATGAGGCGTCAGGTGCAGTACGATAGGCTTGCGTGGGTTTGGTTACCTATTACTGACTAGTAGACTATCTTAACATTTAGATGTTAGAGCAGTTGTTTGATTATATTATGGAGGGACTGGAGAGATGGCTCAGTGGCTAAGAGCACTGCTGTTCTCTCTCAGGACCCAGGTTCAATTCCCAGGACCCACATGGCAGCTCACAGCTGTCTGTAACTCCAGCTCCGGGGGACCCAACACCTTCAAACAGACATGGACGCAGGTAAAACAGCAATGTGCATACAATGAAAATAAATAAATTATTAATTATATTATAGTTTGATATGCCATACATTGAGGTCACCTCAGCGGGTTGGTTCTTACGCTCCTCGGGGTACCCACAGCTGCCTTGGGTGGCATTGACAAGCTCATCTGATGGCTTTACCTAGACATCTGGTCCTCCAGCACAGACAGCTGGAAGACTGCAGTTGGTGTCTCTGCCTTGCTCTTGTGTACCTCAGAGCTTTTGTGAAGTCTGAAGCTTCAAGACTGCCAATTATATGGCTGCTCAAATCCTAACATATTATTTCTATCACACTCTAGTGAACAAGTGGGCCACTCAAGTCATCCTGGGCTCAAGGGGAAGGGAATTCCCAGTTACAAGGGGGAAAGCGAAAGGCTTTTCAGTCATGTTGTTTATCTTAACAAACAGCCCTGGGAGGAAGAGCACTTCTTATTTCCATTTTACAGTCGAATAAACTTCATCTGCTTGATGACTGATTCCCAGTGCCACACAGCCTACGCGGCATCTAACCAAACTTAGTGCGTTCAAAGGCTTAATCCGAACAGCTCCCGCATAAAAAAAGGCCCATCTGTAAAAGGTTTCCTTCCGCTGACAAGTAACTCAGAACTCAGAGATGACATTAATATTTATGATAGCTAATTTTTCACAGCATGCTCTCTATACCCCCAGTCCTCATGGCAATCATGTTTGTGCGTTACATTGCACTATTTTTCAAGACTTCGACTCCACTTTCATGCAGGTGGAATAGACTCTGCAGCCTGTAGCTTTGGCCTTAACCGTGTGTCTCGTTTCCAGCTATGAAGCCTGAGTGTCGGTGAGGTGTGCCGCTTCCAAGCAGCAGATCTCACAGCATCACGTGGTTCTGCCGGAATCTGGTTCTTCTACACAAGACTGGTAGTGTGTCCCAAACAGGCTGCTCTACCTGCCATTCCTGAAGCAAGAGCCGATCGGCACTTGATTCAGCCAGCTACAGACTTCAGTCACACTGATGCAAAGGGTGCTTCTGCCTTCTTGTGGGCCGTTTCTCTTTCTGATATCTCATCTAAAATGATTTATGCTGTAAATAACACAAACCACAACTGGAAGACACTCTGTGACAAGGACTATGTGTTGGCTGGCGGGACAGCGCTGAGACTTAGGGCATGTTTGTGACTGTGGCCTAGCCCGGCCTAAGCTAGCAGACACCATTTCTTTCCCAGTTTTGTAGCATGAAATGAGTACGAGACAGTGAAGTGACTTTCCACAGTATAACCCTAGACTGAAGCCCCTGCTCTGGGCCTCCAGTCTTCTATATACCCAAAGAAATAAAGTTCTGCAGGACAGGCCACAGGGTTGAGCAGTGCCACCGGTGTAATGACTGTCTGACCTTTAGGTCACTAACAACAGTTCATGTGCCCAAGGCACACTTGAGTTTTGCGACCAAGCCATAGTGCCGTGTTCCGGCCTGTGGAGCTGCAGCTGAGCAGTTTCCTTCATCACAAGAGGGACAAAACTACATAAATATCTCTTGAGGCTCCCGCAGTATTTCATGATATTTATGAGGGAGGCATTGTGGGGGATGATTTAGCCTTCCCCGGCCTGACATGCTTCTCTGTGACTTTCTTTGTAAGTAACAGGAAGAGAGGGAGGAGGTAAAATAGGGGTCTGGCTGCTCGTGAATTACCAGGCATCAAGGCGTTATCTGGAGAGGCTGTCTTTCTCAGGCACCGTTCTTAGCCTGTGGCACTTGTGGGCTATGGGGGCTGAAGTGAAGAGGGAGGCTGTTGCGGCGGGGAAAGGACAGCATTGAGACTCAGGGTGCAAAGGTCTTAGAGCCACACTGATCTAGGCAGGCGGCCCTTCTGCCTTCTTGTGCGCTACTTCCCTTTCTGGTATAGATTTGCTGCATCATCTAAAATGATTTAAGCTGCAGGTACTTCAGAACACAGCTGGAAGAGACTATAACAAGGAACGTATGACAAGATGCCTGGAGGCTATACAGTTCCAGAGTTGGTTAATTGAATGGCTCAGAGGGATCACAGAAGACCCAGTTTCTGCTTCTCCACCCTCAGAGCACCAACGTGCCTCCCTTTGTGCATGTGTGTTGGGCGATGCCTGAATGTGTAGGGAACGTGTGTGTGTGTGTGTGTGTGTGTGTGTGTGTGTGTGTGTGTGTGTTTCTTTGTGTTTCTGTATCCGTGTATGCATGTGGAAGGCCACAGGTCAGTTGTGGGTGTTGCAGGAGCTGTCCACCTTACTTTTTTCAGACAGGGTCTTTTATTGAGATGCTGGTCTCCCTATTTTTAGGCTTGACTGACTAATGAACTCCAGGGAGCCTTCTGTTTCCCCTTCTCCCAGTTCTGGGGTGACAGCTGTGTTCTCCCACACCCAGATTTTCCTGTGGGTTCTAAGGCTCAAGCTCAGGTCCTTGTGCTTGCCTGGCGGGTACTTTGCTGACTGATCCCTGGGGCTTAGCAGAGCTCTGCGAGCTCCAGGCCAGTGGGACCCTATCTCAAAAAAACAGAGTCGACGGTGCGTGAGGAATGGCATGTAAGGTTATCCTCTCGCCTTCACATGTACTGTGCATGCATGCCTGTGCACCTGCACACACGTACATGAACATGCCTCTTCCCTCCAAAAGAAGCACCAGACCATGACTATACCAACATACAAGCTTTAAGATGGTGCAGACTTGGATTGAGGCTTCCCTCTGCCGCCCCCCACCTCCCTGCTTGTGGCCTTGAATAGTATCGTATTTCTGGCTCAGTTTCCTCATCTGTAAAATGCAGAGGATACCAAGGAATACTGTGATATCAGAAAAGCCTGGGTAAGCAGAATACTTGCCATGGCTCAGAGTAGAAAGTCTCAGCAGGGTGTGCATACGCCATTGTTGCCTATCAATCACTGATTCCGCAAGCTAGACTTGAGCGAAATCCTTTCTCCTGTCTGTCATCCATACCTTGTCTGGGGTACACAGCTGTTTGTTGATGTCTCCTGGGGGCTAAATGCAGAGGACTCCAGGGAAGAAAATAGAATGACTAGCTATGTTTGTCCACTCTGCTTCTGACAATTTGGGATTTGAACGTTTTGCAAAAAAAAAAAAAAAAAAAAAAAAAAAGCCACCTAAGATAGGTTTGTGCATTTGATTGGCTTCGAAGTTTCAAAAATCCAGAAGAACTCAAATTCACAGGTGTGGTCCTGGGCAGTTGAGAGTGTTGGCAACAGTATTTGCCAGCCAGGCATTGGACATCAGACTGTTGTGGGCCCTCTCGCTCTGGTCTTTCCCACACAACTGCCACCCAAGAAGGACACCTGAAGGTCGTTCCCCCTGATCCTCTGCTTAGGTGAGGGAAAGGGAAACACGATCCATCTGACGCCTGCTATCTGGTCCTTGGGGAATGGTGGCTTCCATCTGCTGCCCCTCAGCCAGATGAATTAGGTGGGTGGCCACCAGGCACGCGGGGTACTTTGAAATCTGAGGAAGAGAATCTGCCACACGTCTCAGCTTTCATCATTTGCATCTGCAAAGAAGAAAACCCTGGTGATCTGTTTCCTTTTAGTACTTTTGAGCACAGGCCCTTTGACATATAATAAGTTTATTATTCTATTTATTTTTCTGATTTGTCTAAAATGACCAAAGCTGGCTCTGATTATTATTTTGAGACTTCAAACAGTGCAGAATGAAATCAAATAAAGATGGGGGCTTTTCTTGCTTTCCCCCCAAACTCCACAGCTCAGAAAGAACCTTAGCAGTCCAGAGCAGATTCTTCCAGCTCTGTGTTCAACACACATGGGAAAAAATACTTAAAGTTTACAATGACATCAGTACTTTTTATGTGCATGGCATATGGCAGGTTTCTGTGGGTGTGCACATGTGTGTGCCTGTGGGAGCCAGAGGTTCATGTTAAGTGTGTTTGTTAGTCATGCTGTACCTTATTTTTTGAGACAGGGATGGAGCTTATGGATTGGTCTAGGATGGAGGGCCAATGAGCTCCAGGGATCTACCTGTGTCTGCTTCCTCAGTGCTGGGATTACAGCTTGTTGTATGTGGAACTGGGGAGCCAGACTGAGGTCCGAATACTTGTATGTTAAGTGTACAGACTGAGCTTTCTCCCCAGATCATCAAGAAGTTTTGTTTTACTGTTTTCTTTTGATGTCAAAGCTAGGATGGCTAGCACCCACTCTTGGGTTCATGCTGATGCAAAGGTGATGTACTGATTGTTTTTGTCAATTTTACATAAGCCTAGACGTATCCAGGAAAAAGGAACCTCAGCCCAAAGACAAGTTCATCGGGCATTTTCTTGATTGATGGTTCATGTGGGAGGGCCCAGGTCACTGTAGATAATGTCATCCTTGCCAGGTGGGCTTAGACCGTGTAAGAAAAGAGGCTGAGCTGAGCATGGTGACTCATGCCTTTCAGCCCTTGGTAGGCAGAGACAGGTGGGCATCTGTGAGTTCAATGCCGGCCTTGAGGGACCAGTAACAGAGGGAGCTGGTCCAGAGCAAGAGTGAAGTCAAGACATGTCCAAACCCCAAAAATCTCATCCTGAGACCAGCAGGAGTAGGACTGCTTCCTCTGTGCTCTGGGCCTGCATGTCCCAGTGCAAGCAGACTTTACAACCCCCAACCCTGCCACCCTTGAAGTAGTCCTGCAGCCTGGTGGCCATGTTTCAGGTCAAACGTCCTCTCTCCTTATAAGGACATGTCCAGCTAGCACCTGGAGTTCCTCTTCATGCAAATGAAGCAATCCCAGCACCTCAGTACCAGCCAATGTTGTACACTTAACCCTCAAGCCCCTACCCACTCTCCAAGGTTAATATAGCTCTTGTTCGTCCTCAAGAAACGGAGCTGTTTCAATGAAAACTGTCTCTGGAGAAGGCCGTTTCTCCCACACTCACACTGACTGAGATTCAGCCTAAGCTTCATTCCCTTTGTCCAGCGCCCAGTGTGTAATGGTACCTGGATACCCCAAGGAGGAAAGAAGACCAGGTCTGCATATGTAGTTCCAAGCCAGTCAGGGCTACGTCGTGAGGCCTTGTTGGGGTGGGGAAAGGGGAAAGAGGGAATGAGTGAGTAAGTGAGTCACAGAAGTAGGGAGGGGGGAAGAAAGGGAGGAAGGGAGAGAGAGAATGAATGCACGAATGAATGGATGAGACTAGAAGGAGACAGAGCAAGCCATGAGGAGCAAACCAGTTAGCGTCACTACTCAATGGCCTCTGCCCGAGTTCCTGTCTCAAGGCTCCTGCCTTGGGTTCTATCAGTGGGCTGTGACCTGGGATATATAAACTAAATAAGCCCTCTCCTCCCCAGGTTGCCTTTGGTCATGGTCTTGGTTGCATCAGTAGAAAGCAAACCAGGATGGGTGGCATCTGTACAAGCCTGAGAGTGAGCATGTCTTCGAATGTTGTGCTGTCCCAGCACCTCTCTGAAGCGCTCAGTGTGCCTTATCTTTTTGCTTGACCATTTCAAAGAGATGTCCTTGTGATTGTTATGAAACAGTTTGTTCCCAAAAGGCAACTTTTGGTGCTGAAGATTTGGCTCAGTGCTTAAGAAAACTGGGTTTGGTTCAGAATACCCACATGGACAGTCCAACTCCAGTTCCAGAGGACCTGATGCCTTCTATAGGCCCTGCATGTAGCCAGGGCATTGGCATATATGCAGAAAAACTCATACACATATACTTGTAAAAATATTTTTTTAAAGGTAACTATTTTTCAGCTTCATTTTTATTTAGTGTATGACAAGAACAAAACTGAGTACTTATTGAGTCTCGTTAGTCTGTTTTCTGAGTTTCTTGTGTAGCAGAATCACCAAGGCTGGATAATCGGTAACCAAAGGACTTACTTCCAAATGGCTTGCAAGCTGGCAGTCCAAGGTCAAGATGCTGAGAGGGTCCGTGTCTGATGATGGCCTCTCTGCTTCTTAATGCTGTGGACACTGCTTCCTGTGGAGGGCACGTGTTCTGTATTCTCTCCCGGTAGGAAGGATAAAAGGTGAGGCTCCTTTTATGAGGGGTTAATACCAACCATGAGGCACAGCACTGGGGAACCTGGTCACCTTCTCTAGACCACATCTCTCAACACCATCATAACGGTGTTAAGTTTTGACATTTGAGTTTTGGTGGGGGCGTTCTGATAGCAGCAGTTGTAGCTTCAGGAGCTGTTGTTCCTCTGATGTCTTCCAGGAAGGTCTGTGCTGGCCTTTCTGGGCTCCATAGCCCCTTGGTTGAGTTGTCCAGGCTCATGGGTGGAGAAATGAAGATAAGCTGACAGAGGCTAGGCAGATGGGAATCAAGCCAGACTCAGAGCCTCCTGGCAAAAAGACCATGGTGGTTTGAATGAGAATGGGCCCAATAGGCTCATGTATTTGAAATGATTGGTTCCTAGTTGCTGGAACTGTTTTGGGAAAGGTTAGGAAGTTTGGCCTTCTTGGAGGAAGTGTGTCACCGGGGGTGAGCTTTGAGGTTTCAGAAGCCCACCCCAAGCCCAGTCTATCTTTCCCTCTGCCTCTATCTTACAGACAATCTCTAAGCTCTCAGCTCCTGCTCCAGTGCCATGCCTGCCTGCTTGCTGCCATGCTCCCTGCCTGATGGTCATGGTCTCATCTTCTGACACTGTAAGCAAGCACCCAGTTAAATATTTTCTTTTATAAAGTTACCTAGCTCATAGTGTCTCTTCACAGCAATAGAGTAGTAACTAAAACAGAGAAGGAGGAGGCAAGAGCAGGTCTTTGGAAAGTGGTAGAGGACAGAGACAAGGGAGCAGCTGTACCTGCAGGTGGGGATTTTTGAGAAGTGGGTACAGAGGAGAAACAGCAGGTATCACAGAGGGCACTTCCGCCTTTCCCACCTGCTCCAGTGTGCTTGGAGGAGGCCCCCCTTCTCTTCAGGGTGTTCTGAGCCAGACTGTGTAATGGAGTGCACCAGAAGTGTGTCACCTTTCTCTCCACTGTGACAATAATGCCTGACAAAAGCAACATAAGGAAGGGTTTACTCTGGCTCGTGGTCTGTGTCACCTTTCTCTCCACTGTGACAATAATGCCTGACAAAAGCAACATAAGGAAGGGTTTACTCTGGCTCGTGGTCTGAGGGCACCATCCATCATGGCAGGAAGGGCTTTAGGTGGACGCTGTGTTCAGCACGTTTGCTTAGTTTTGTTCAGTCTTGGATGAGTCTCCCCTGATCTTTCAAAACATCCTCACAGGCGCACTCGGAGGCGTGTCTCCAAGGTGATTCCAAGTCCATCAAGCTGACAATACAGATTATCCGTGGCTTAACACCCAGCTCCAAGGCTAGGCGGCCATAACTGTCCATTCATAGAACTCTTCGCCCTTGGAGTGGGGAGGGTGACTCATTTTTCAACCAGCAGGAGTTTTTGTTTTCCTTTTGAGACAAGGTTTCTCTGTGTATTCCCAGCTAACATGGAACTCACTAATGTAGACAAGGCTGACTTTGAACTCACAGAGCTCCACTGGCTTTTGCCTCCCAGGGTGCTGGGATTAAAAGTGTACGGTAACACACCTAGCTGTAGGAGTCTTAGTGACAGGGAGTTCTTGTGGTATGGGGGGGTGGGGGGTTGGTCACAGAGCCTTTGGCATGTTTCCAAAGGCCAGCACAGTTGAGAAAGCATGCATGCTATTTTGCCAGCAGCCTGAACCACAGCATGGGAACCTGGCCAGGAGAGTTTAGCTTCCCTGACTCCAACCCCCCTTCCCCGCTCCATCCCAGTCCTGCAGATTCCACTGGACAAGTGCCAAACCTGTGAGGTTCACAGTCTCCTGAGTGCCTCTCAGAGTCAAGATGTGAGCTGGAAGCCCTTATTTAAGAGTCCCGGTCCCTCCTGCTAGAGAGCACAAAGGATCCTGGGGAGTGTGATGGAGGTTTCTGGCATACAAGTCACACAATGGGAGCTTGCCTCTGAAATCCCCAGAGAGACCGTTAGCGCAGTGGTTTGTACACCCGATGGGTGTGCCCAGAGCCTCTCTGTGTTCCTGAGGCAGCTGGGTTGGCGAGGGGCTAGAAAGCTTTGGGATCCCGGGAGAAGTGCGGGAGGATAAGGGTAAGGACAGGACACATGGAGACCGGATCTTTGCTGCATACTGAGACCAGCCCATGCTCTGGACTAGCTGACAGCAACTTACAGAGAGGTAGAGGATGCGGTGTGTCTTTGGAGATTGAGGGAACTTCCCCAAGATTCCAGAACCGTGGCCAGCACCCCACCCCTACCTCCTATACCTCAGCAGTTCATCAGAGCAGATTAGGGAGGAGAACATGGAGGCCTTGCTCACTGTGGTTCCCTTTCCTCTCTCCTCTTCCTTCCCTTCTCACTGTCCTCCTTTTATCAACACATTTCTTGCATTTATTTTGGTTGGCCTTAGACCACCTGTGTAGCCCAGGCTGGCCTCAAACTCACTCTGTAGTCCAGTCTGGTCTTGAACTCTCAGTCCTCCTTCATCAGCCTGCCAAGTGCTGGGGTTTCTGGTTTGTGCCCCCACATCTAGCTTGGCTCTTCCTTCACTGGGGATCAGAGGGTAACTTTCTTTTTCTGACGCTGAGTTTGGAAGATGGCAAGACTCTCATGAGGTATCTTAGTGCAAATTTCCTCAGAAGCAAGCCTGAGGACAAAGGCTGTTGCTGACACTCCTATATGGAGTGGGACATTCCAGGAGAACCAGGAAGGGAGACAAGGGAAGGCTGCCTCTAATCATGTGCTGCTGAACAAGATGTCTCTAGGAGCAACAGAAACTTCATCCCATTGGGGTTCCTGAGAGTTAGTAGACATCATGCCCACTGGAATAGCATCCATGAGCTAGGAAGTTACTGGATCATAGATTTTGGGCTGGGTTTGCGGCTCACTTGTACCTGCTGTGTGTGTGTGTGGGGGGGGGGTCCAGTGGTCAGAAGAAGCCCACAGGCAAAGAGACAAATAGAGACAGATGCTGGCACCTGGAGTCCAGGCCTATGTATATGAGGACCCATGGACTGTGGAGCCTCTGGGATGCCTTGAGGACCAGCTATTTCTTTAAGGAGCAGAGCCATGTTTCTTGCTCTCCAGCTGGTCGCTTACCGGGCCCTGGAAAGGTAATTTGTAGTGGCACCAGAGAGAAGCACACTGGGAGAATTGTTGGAGCATCTCAGAGATGGAGCTGAACTTGAACTCGTGCTTGCTTCTGTCAAGAGGTGCCCTGGGTCAGTGGGGTTTGCAAGCCTGAAGGCATGAAGGGTAAGGTAATTCTAGGGTAAGCCTCACCCTCCACTGCAGCTTGAGGGCACAGACAAATGCCTGCAGCCTTGTGTGAAGAAGCTGTGGAGCCAGTACAGTGGGTCAGTACAGAAAACTCAACGTGAGAATGTGCTGTCTGCCAGTGGGAGAAAAGACTCCCCTCTGGGAGAAAGCCCTCAAGTCTGAGTGCCCTGGGGCAAACTCTGTCCAGCCACCTGTGGGATACTGACTGTGGCTGTCAGTGTTCACTGAACCCCAGGGACCCTGTGATGCTAGAGAACTTTGCTAGTATGGACCTTTGACCAGTCAGGTAAAGACGCCATTTCCCTGAACTCCAAGGAAGCCCATCAGAGGAGTCAGGGAGTGGGCTTCCTAAAAGAGGCCACACTAACTCCAAGTAACGGAGTGCCACAGCACTGGCCTGCCTTGTAGAATTCAGCTTCAAGATGAGTACCAGACTAGTGTTATTTAGAATGGTAGAAAGTTATGCCAACTATGGTAAAATATACACAAAACAAACAAACAAACAAACAAACAAAAACACTCCGACGGATTGTGATGGGTGATGGAGAGAACAAACTATAGTCACACGCAGCATATGTGGCCCTCACCGGAAATCCCCAGTTGGTAAATCTGGGTTCCTAAGTGATGAGCAGATACCACATTTGACGTCAGGGTAGTGGCAGCTTTGTTAGTGGTGATGGTTACGGGTTTACGGAAAAGTTTCTAAGCTCTAACTTGTGTGCCCTCTGTCACTTCATAAAATTCACTAGACAATACATATACAAAGTGTGTTTTAGCTATAGCTGCTTATACTTCAGTCATTTATCAAAATTGAAGCAAATGAGACAAGAACATTGAGTCTTAGTTCTTGGGTGAGTTTGCTTGGTGAGTGACACTGGCAGAAAGGTTTGGAATTAGGCTGGGATGTCACGGGGGAACAAGTGGGAGCTCAGCTGAGCAGAGTTGGGATGAACATCCAGACCGTGGATCCAGACGCAATAAATGACATCGCTTCAGCAACAACTGCAAGAGTCCAAACCGTGGCTGACCAGATAGCTCCTGTCATCATCCTTCCATATACACCCTCTACTCCTGCAACCTCCCCCCTCAAAAGAAACCAAACCAAACCAAACCAAACCAAACTAAACCAAACCAAACCAAACCAAACCAAACCAAACCAAACCAAACCAAACCAAACCAAACCAAACCGTCTCACTGTGGAAGCTATGCTGTGTCATGCAACATACGCTTTTGTTCACACATCTTTACTTGCAGATGTCATTGGTCTGTTGGCTTCTGCTACACTATCAACACTGGGTCCTCATCAGTACCCCTCTCAGATATTCTGTTGTTGCCCTGTGTCATGGAGATCTTCCAGCTTTGGAAATGCAGGACTGGCCCCTTCACATGGTCCAGCAGTTCATAGATGGGGTAGATGTTGGTGTGGGCCCATCTCAAAGCCATGGATCTGGGGCTGGGTGGTAGCTAAGTGAGTCAGCCCACCTGCTTGCCTGTGCCCATGCCACTAGGGCCAGCTTTCCAGCACTGCCCCAGTGAGGGGCAGGGCCCTGCTCTCCTGAGTACTGCAGCCCAAGAGGGGTGGGACCAGCCCTCCAGGGGTGGGACCAGCCCTCCAGAATGCTTGAGCCAGTGAAGGTCAGGTCCAACTTTGTGTAGCTCTGGGACACAAAACATGGCTCCAGGTGATAACCCAGACCGAGCACATCCACATGGCCTCTGGTGGTAACGTGGGCCATGAACATCAGCACAGACTGCTGCTGCTGCGGGGCCTAAGACCCAGACGTGGCCCTCAGTGCAGCATGGGCTAGGACCTCACCATTGCCTCAGTAGTGCAGGCTACTCACATCAGGCTGATCCTCACTACCCTGGAGTCTCTGGTTCTGCCTCTCTTCATTGTGCACAAACCATCCCACTTCTCTTTCTCTCCCATCTCTCCACCACACACTTGCTCTTCATAATAGTAGGCAGGTCTCTGGGTGACTTCTGCTTACCTGTCCACTGCAACATGTGGCAGCAGGCAGGCCTCTGGGACAGGCCAAGAGCTTCTACTGCAGGTTGACAAAGGAGGATTCACTCGGTTGAGCAAGGATGAAGTGGAGGGCACTTGCAATAGCAGGGTAGGGGAACTCATCGGGAAAGAGGGCTTCAGAGGCCATAACTATGAGCATTTAGACTAAGAAAGCACAGAGCCAGCAGGACCCTTTCCCCCTTGGGTTCTGTGAGACTTCTCCCTCATCCATCATTCGGGATTTTGCCCACTTGGCATGTCTTAATTCAAAAGGTGCCTCCTGACAGATGGAATGGTGACTGGGGTGCGGGCAGCAAGGTCCAGACAGAAGGAAGCTGATCTATGACTGGGTCTATTCAACAAAAGCCACGGGAAGCAAAAAGAAAGAAAGGCAGTCAATGAGAAGAATGGAGGGTGAGAGGCTTGTGTGAATCTCAGTGTGAACAGAGCTCACACCACAGAAGCAGATGAGACATGTTTGCACTGGTGCACCGGCAGGACTGTGGAGCGTTTAGTCGCTTGTTAAGCATGTCTGCAGCTCTGGGGTGACATTTGTCAGAGATTAAGTGGCACGCCTTTGTCTTCACCGTCTTCATCTCATGTAGGACAGGAGACGGAGATTTCTACCCTCCTCCTTGGTTCATGGCGGAGGTCCCTAGAGTGCAGGCAGATGGTCGGAACAATGACGTACAAATTGATGTAACATAAGTCTCATGTGACCTGGGATCCTTCAGAACCTGGAGAAAAAGGCAAAGCTTGTAGCTTTGTTCTAAATTCAATGACATGCACAGTCACAAGGAAACTACTGGGGCAGAGTAGGTCAGGCCCAATGGTAGTGAATGTGGGGACCAGAGGGGCCTGTCTGTTCAGGTGCTTCTTTGAGACAGGCGTGTTCCTTCTCTCTGGGTACAAGGAAGAGGCCTCTCACAAGAGGGGCTTATGACCTGTTTCAGGGAAAACCATCACTTGCTTCTATGACCTTCGGAGAAACCAGAGATGGGCAGAAGGGCTTCTCTGTTTCTATGGTGTCCTCACATGTTCAGGGGTCCTACCTGGGGTATTGTGTCCTGAACCCCATCCCCTGCCTAATGCCACCCAGTCTTATCTCCCCCAACACTTGAGCTGTGTGTGCATGTGAAATGTGTGTGTGTGTGTGTGTGTGTATATATATGTATGTCATGTGTGTACAGAGATCAGGGACAACCTTGGGAGTTACCTTCAGGAATGCCATCTACCCCTTTTGTGATAGGATCTCTCATCAGCCTGGAGCTAACTAATTGAGGTCAGACTCGTGTTCAGTGAGTTCCAGAGACTACCCATCTCAACCTCCTCAGAAATGGGATCTTTCTTTCTTTCTTTCTTTCTTTCTTTTCATATGGATTCTGGGAATAGAATTTAGGTTTTCACATTTGCAAGTCAAGGGCTTTACTTACCAAGGCCCCTTTGACTTCTTCAATAGAAGCTTTGGGAGGTAGAGGCATTTGTCTTATTCCCAGCAGGTCCTTCCTGCCCCTCACTTACTCCTGGCCTAGAGAAGGCACTTGGTAAATATCAGTTGAACAAATTCATGAAGCATTTGAGTAAGGTTTTCCTGTAAGCATGGTGTCAAAGACTTGAGACATAGCAGGAAGTGCTCTGGAGATGTGGTTTCCGAAATTGCTTGGCCTTGCAGTACAAAGGGTTACATACAAGGCATATTTGTGAGAGCCATTTATGAAATCTTGACTGTGCTTGACCAGAGGGAGACGAAAGCCATCCTCTGGGGAGGGCTCCTGCCTGGTCTTGCATCATTGATGGCTGTGGGCTTGTTTGGCAATCAGCAGCTGCAAGCCACAGGGAGTTTATGCCAGAGCCCCGAGGGCATGGCCTGTAGCACAGGAAGACACACTCTGGTGTCATTTAACAAAGTCATCTGGGCATGTTCCTAACCTTTTTGAATGTCCTATAAAAGAGCATCAGCCATACGACTATCTATATACATACTGGAAAAAGCTGATAAGAGCACCGGGTCTGAGAAGTTGTCTTTCATAAACTCCTGCCTGCCCCATCCCTACCCCAGCTCATTCTGAAGTGTCTCTTCTGGGACTAGTCTCTTTGAGAATCCATGCTTGGCTGGTGTACTTGACACACAGAGGGAGGGTTCAAGGGTTTTGTGAAAACAGCCTGAGCACCCCTTTGATGAAATTTATACAGGCGTGTCCAACCTTTAGATGCTGCAAAATGACATCGAAGGTGACATGCTCAAGAGCCCTGTAACTGGGTAAGAAAACGA
Source organism: Psammomys obesus (assembly GCF_907164565.1). Taxonomy (NCBI): domain Eukaryota; kingdom Metazoa; phylum Chordata; class Mammalia; order Rodentia; family Muridae; genus Psammomys; species Psammomys obesus. The sequence goes on from NW_026596101.1 coordinate 13,907,932, forward strand.
ATCTCTTAATGTGTTAGCAAGTGTATGACTTTATGTTGGTGGCAGCAGCCAAACTAACACAAAGCTAGAGTCACGGAAGAAGAAGGCACCTCAATTGGGAAGTTGCCTCTATCAGATTGGCTTGTGGGCATGTCTGTGAGGCATTTTGTTAATTGCTATTTGGTGTAGGAGGGCCCAGGCCACTGTGGGTGTCACCATTCCTAGGCAGGTGGGTCTGGGGTATATAGAAAGGATAACTGAGCAAGCCAGAAAACAGCATTTTTTATTGTTGTTGTTTCCTCCTTTAAGCTCATGCCTTTGAGTTTCTGCCATGGCTTCTCTCAAGCTGGACTAAAGCTTGTTAACCTAGATAAACACTCTCTTCTCAGTGTTCGTTTTGGTCGTTGTCAGTCACAGCAACATAGAACCACACTAAAATAATTGGGCTGCATTTGTAACTATCCTGGGGCACACATGACTTCCGCTACAGGTTAGACACCCGGTGGGAGCAGAGCTATTCAAGAGTTCCCTTTTGAATATTTGTATTTCCGTGAAATATCCTACGGAGGGAACTGAAGTCTATTTGTGAAATTCACTGTGTTTCACCTCCCAGCTGGAGAGAGCTGGGAGGTAATTTCCTACAACATTCTGTATGCCTGTACCTTCACCGGGGCCTGGCATGAGGTCTGACGTGGAACTTCTCACACATGTTCACTCTTCAGAAGATTTTGGTTTTAGAGCATCATTTCTGGTTTTGGGATCAGGGGTGCTCAGCTTGCATCCAAAATTGCCTTAGAAGTAGTAGCTCAGTTGGGAGAGTGTTTGGCTGACATGTATAAACACGGGGTTCAGTCGCCAGCACTTCATGAGCTGGGTGTGTTGGCAAACACCTGTAATCCTAGCGTTGGGAAATAGAGGCATAAGACCAAGACATTCAGGGTCATCCTTTAACTCTTTTGTGAGTTGGAGGCCAGGCTGGGCTGCAGGAGACCCTGTCTGAACGAGCAAGCAAATGCAGTAGCAACAGTAGAAACCCATCTCAGGAAGCTCTCGGGATGACTGTCACATGGGATGGCCATGCCCCCAAATAGGCAGACAGACAGTATTTACCTAGTGCCTACCATGCCTCACTGACTTACTCTAGATGAAGCAGGGCATGAAGCTCCCCCCCGTACAAGCAACACTGCCCTAAACAGAGGCTGGGGCTACCGGGCATTGGCCACAGATACTATCCTTGGTGTCCATGGCATGGCTGGGATTTGGACGGAGGTTACCAGGCCCAGAGCCTGGTTCCGGACCACCCTGCCATGTGGATAGGCAAAGAGGCAGAGGGAGTAAAGAAATACAGAATAGAGGGTGAGAGAGACAGGGAAGGGGAGTAAGAGGGAAGAGGGGAGAGAAAGAGACAAAGAGATAATGGGAGGAGAGAAAGGGAAGAGGAGGAGGAAGAGGTAGAAAATGAGGGAGAAGGGAAGGAGAGGAGAATAGAAGGAGAGAGGGGAGAGGGAAAACAAAAGAGAGGGAGGAGGGACAAAAGGGTAGGGAAAAGAAAGAAAAGAGAGTAGGAAGAGCAGGGAGATGATTGATTGACTGAGTGTGGCCTGTTCTTTGCTGGCATCAACAGCATGCAAGGTACTCTCACCTCCCCAGCCTGGGCCCTGCCTCATGTTTCCAGTCGGTCTTGCCCCCATAGGTGCTCTCCTCAGGATCACGAGACAAGAAGGTGAGGCCCAGGTGCTCAGTGGCCCTGGACCATCTGGACCTTGTCTGGTATCAGGTCCTCAGTAGGAGGCTTTGAGGCATTTGTCAGTTTCTCCTCCTCTTAACCAAGCAACACTAGTTTATTGGTCACCTACTGTTTTCCTTTCACTGTTTTGGTCACCCACTGTTTTCCTTTCACTGGAGCCACAGGTGCCAGTTCATAGCGATGGGCGGAATAACACTTCCTAGCATTCCTGGTGCTATGGCGCCTACTAAAAACCGATCCTCTTGTGTGACATGACTCAGGAGGGCCGCTATAGGCCAGTGCAGTCTCTTGCTTTGGATTGGCTGATACTGATTGCTGTAGCACAGGCTATATGGCTATTAGCTGGCAGAAGCCTATAAAGCTGATAAGCATGAGCTGAACATGCGTCCAAGTCTCCTGTGGGTGGTCACAGCTGATCTGATGGGGACAGGTCTCAGAATGCGATGTTCAGAGTAAAAAGTCTGTACTAATCTAATGCCCATCATAACAGAAGCAGATCCCAAGACTGTGTCGAGAGCCACAGTTACCGGGCCCTGAGCCCTACTTTCCCCCAAGGGGAAAAGGAGGAGGACACAGTGACCTCTGGTCCTTACCCTGAAGCACCAGCCCTCCTTTCTGATTCATGGGCATTCCGGAAACTGGAAGCACAGCTTCCCACCTGCATGTGCGGAGCTAACTGTGGCATTGGCCGGAGAACCTGGATATAGTGATATAATTCTATAAAAACATCTATTGACCCACAGAGATGTTAACCTCACAGCAGTGTTAACACACCTTGAAAACATTTAGGAGTTTTTACTTAGCCTGCTGTCCTATTGTGTGCTCATCCTGCTTCAGTTTCACCTGCCTCTAAGCGAACAATGGAACCAATATTACTTGCCTTAGGTCTCCTATGCGAACATTTTTTTTACAGCCTACGCCAATGCGTAGCTTTAATCTCAAGTTATGTTCCCTTCCATGCCCTGACCCAAGCTGGCATATGTTTGCAAGTCTATGTAGTGATGAAGGCAGCCAACAGTTTGGAAGAGACGTTATCCATCATAAATGTTGGAAGCAACCCGATAGAGCTTGCTAATGTATGTTTGCAGCTCCGAGTGTTTGCGGGTCAGTTGGAGTCTGTAAAGTTACCCCTGGCCTTGTAAAACTCTGCGAAAGATTGCCGTAAAGAATGCCACATCCTTTTCCCATGCCTCATTTTCTCATTTCCCATGCTGCTCAATAAACACAGAGCAAAGCTAGGGAGAGACAGACCTAGGGACAGTCAGACATCGGACAGCCTTCAGGCAGGAGCAGGCACAGGCATGTAAAACAGACAGACTACAGATAGGTCAGTAGCCACAGACAGCAGGTAGACAGAACATAGGTGAAAGATCCAAATTTGGACTCGCCCCTAGTCAAATTAATCCGAGAGGAAGGTCTATTTTCATTCCTTATTGTGTCACTGGTGCATTTGGCACCTCTGAGATATCTTTAATGTCAGATGAGAGAGGTGGTAGGGCTGGCAGAGTCTGGCAGCCCATGGCGGGCTGATGACAATCTCCTAACATGTCCTTTCTGGTGAAGGAGGCAGAGTCGTGGTGACTGGCATGTCCACCATCCATTGTGTGTGAGTGCCACACGCAGGACAGCAAGCCTAGGATATGGGTAGGCAAGCATGGCAGTTGCTGCAGAAGCAGATTCCAAAGGCTGCCAAAACCTTCAGTCTTTCTATGGTGGCTTTAATGGCAGTGGCCCTAAAGGCTTAGCTTGTCTGGATACTTGGCTTCCAGATGGTAGTGTTGTTTGGGTAGGTTTAGGAGGTGTGGCCTCACTAGAGGAAGTATGTTTCCGGGGGTGGGCACTGAGGTCCCAAAGCCTCCATCATTCACTTTCTGCTTCCCACCTGCAGTGAGAATATATCTTACTTGGCTGCTCCAGCTGCCACGCTTTCGTCCTGTGATGACCACAGTCTCATCCCTCTGGAACCGTAATGACAAAATAACCCTTCCTCTAGAATGTTACCTTGGTCAGGGTGTTTTATCACAGCTATAGAAACCCTCATCAATACACACGGCTGGGGATGTTGCTCACTGGTAGGACATTGTCCTAGCATGCACAGGCCCTGGGTTCCATCCCCGGCATTATAAAACAATGACAAAACCTCAGTCACAAAGTTTAATGTTATCTCAAATCAGTTCTTACACACACACACACACACACACACACACACACACACACACACACACACACGCTGTGCACAAGATGGTTCAGCGAGGAAAGGTGCCTGCCTCCCATTCTTTTTTTTTTTTTTTTTTTTTTTTTCAAGACATGTAGAAAGGTTTTATTTGCAGGGGAGCAGGAATTTAATCAAACAAGCCAAATCCCATGTCATCATCTGACTCCTCAGACTCCTCCTTCTTCTTGTCTTTCTTCTCCTCTGCTGCTGCAGGGGCAGAACCAGCAGCAGGACCTGCAGAGCCAGGGGCAGCAGAAACAGCCACAGCCCCAACAGCAGGCACACTGGCAAGCTTGCCACCACCCTGAGCAATCACATCCTCAGTGTTTTCTCCATTCAGCTCACTGATGACCTTATTGAGCCAGTCATTGTCCGCCTCGATGCCCACGCTGTCTAGGATCTTCTTGATGTCTTTGGCACTAGGAGAGGAGTTGCCCCCGAGGCAGCCAGCAAGAAAGAAGCGACGTAACGCATGTTGGCAGTGGTGGACAGGCCTCACGTGTGTGACCTCGGTGGCGTCGGGCAGCGAAAGCCTGCCTTCCATTCTGATGAGCTTAGTTCTGTGCCTGAGACCCATTTGGCTGAAGGGAGAACCAGCTCCCACAGCTGTCCTCTGACCTCCATGAGTGTGCTGTGGTGTATGTGTAGCCAGCGATGTACAAAATAAAATCAACACAAATGCAAAATCTCTCCACAGGGAAATGAGGAAATTTGAAATAAGGTTAGAGTCTGACCTTATATATGCATAGTTGGTCCTCATTCAGCCATCCCAGTAGACTGCTAAGGTGTGTGTGTGTGTGTGTGTGTGTGTGTGTGTGTGTGTATGTGATCATGTTTGTTTAGGCTCAGCTGTCACTCTTTAGGTGCTGTCCCCTTGTTCTTCCAAGGCAGGGCCTTTCATTGGTCTGGAGATCACTAGTAGGCTAATGGTTTACTTATTGCTCCGGCCAGCCAGCCCCAAGGATTTGCCCATCTCCACCCCGCAGCCCTGTGATTCCATGCCCGCCTTTTTATATATGTGCTCTGGGGATTGAACTCAGGCACTGACACTCACAAGACAAGCACTTTACCAACTGGGCCGTCTCTTCACCCCCTCCTCAAATATTTGATTATTCAAGACAGACAGACAGACTGATGTACTTATTGACTCACTGACTGACTGATGGAGTACTTTCTTTCTCCTGGAGCTCCAGTCTCCTAGTCTATACCTTGGCCATTCCCAGCCACAGCTGACCTCGGAGCCTGAGAAACCCAATCTACAAGGGTCTTCCTCTCATCCCCTGCCCCTCCTCTCATTCCCCTGGCCCCACATTTCCACCACTCTCTTCCCATCTTCCCCTCCCCGCAGGGCAGAGAGCTCCCTCAGGAACCCATAGCTATTTGTAGGCTTCATGAATGGGTTCCAGAACAAGCCAGCTAAAGCTCTTCGCAACTGAGACTCCAGCTTCCTGGCCCTGATCGGCAGTGGGCAGCCAACTGCTCATGTTATTTCACAGGCCTCTGGGGTCAGGTTGACCTGACCAGGCTCCAAGAGCTCAGAGCCAATCACCAAGTAATCCAAGCCAGCTCGTTGAAGCCCAGCCGTGGTGACCCTTGTCTCTCAGACACTGGGGCCCCTGCCAAGCGCTGTCCTCGGTGGAGTATGCATGCTGCAGGACTGGCAGCTGGCCCCTTCCCCAGCAGGCTGCTTTGAAGCTCATCAGGGATGAAGCTCCAGGCAGAGGCATGCTAAAGCTCAATGTTAGGGTGTGTTACTGGCAAATGGACCCAAGGAAGCTAGAGAAAGCTGATCTCCATCACATCTTTGCCTGGCAGTGATCAGACCCCAAAGTCTGACCGCTTGGCAAGACAGAGCTTCCACCAAAGGGAAGAATGACATTCCCTTTCATTCAAAGACACCAAGGATGCTGAGTGGCACTTTCTTGGGGGAAGTGCTGGCCCACACCAGCCTGAACAAAATGTTCCCAAGTGTGACTGAATCATTGGCCGCAGTGTAGATTCCACAGCCAGCACTTAGATGGATGTCTGCACCTTTGAGTTTCTTCCACAGAAAACTAAGGCACAGAGATGTGTTCTCCGGCCCCAGGAGACTGGCACAGGGCGCTGACAGGGTGATGGCTTTCTTTGTCTTCCTTGTCACCGTGGCTTCTTGTCCCTTCTCCCTGATGAACAGCAAGAGCTCACCACCGCAGAAGGGTAGAAGACAGATGGGGAAGTCTTCAACACTCCTCAGGGAGCATTAGTATTCCTCCAGAAACAGAAGAAGCTAGAGGAATGCCCCATGGCTTGGATTCGATTGTCTATGGGCACGTGGGATAAGAGGCTTTGATCCATTGACCGTCACAATGTGGAGGCTTGGCACAGTGGTGACAAGTACACAGCTTACTGTAGCTCTTACCTGAGATGGTGGCCTTTAGACAAGTGATGGAACCCCATTGAGACCCAGTTTCTTCTGCCATGGGGTGAAATAGAATCGTGCCTACCACACACCCTTGCTGTGGCAGCCAAATGAGGCCGTTTCCTGGTGTCACAGTATCTGACAAAGAGTAAGCGCTTAATGAAAGCTGTCCTTCACAATTACTAATGGAAAATCCGGCCTGGAAACTTCACAGTAAATGTCTTTTCTGTTCTCCCGAGGGCTTCTCCAGCAAGCCCATAACTCTGGGTCCTGGTGGAACACCTGCAGTAAGCAAACATTTACAAGAGTGATGTATGGACTGCACTCTGAATCCGTGGAGGGTGGAGGGGGAGCCGAAGACGGATGGCTCCTCACCCCAATCCCAGCCTGATTTGCCACTCTCGGCTCAGCTCACCTCCCATGCCCTGGCGCCTGCATGAGCTTACTCGCCAGAGAAAGAACTGAACAATTGCCATCCATTGTTCATGGAGGGAGAGGCTTTCTGTGGGAGGGTGTTATAGGTTGAGTATCTCCCCCATAGGCTCATGTGCAGGGGTGCCAAGGTGCTCAGGTGGGGTCTTGTAATGAGGTCATCAGGCACCATCTTTGGCAGGGGTTGATGTTGGTTGGTCTCATGGAGTGAGTTCTTATTCGAGCAGGTAATCATACGGCAAAATGATTCTGCCTTCGTACCTAGTTCCCCATGCACTGATTCTCTTCCCCTTTCTCTGCCATATTTGGAGCATTCAAAGGGACTCTGGCTGGTAGGCCAGCACCATGCTCTTGATGTTATCTGGTCACCAGAATTTGTACACCAGCCTGGTGTCCAACTCTCAGAGATCTGCCTTTCTCTGCTGGAGTGCTGGAGGCATGCACCACCATGCCCAGTGCAAATCTTTATTTTTTAAGTTTCCAGCCTGGGGTCCTTTGTTATAGCAACTGGAAAGGGACTAATACAAATGTTTCCAGTTAAGCTTTGGTTGGAGAATGAGGAACTGAAGCGGAGGGACAGTAGCAGAAATGAGTGTACCTGTTTGGATAGCTGGGCTCTGTCTTAGTGATACCTTCTGGATGACACACCCCAGAGCAGCCTTATCCAGAGGAAGAAAGATGGGAACTGAGCCACCCAATCCTGGCAATCACAGCTAAGGAAAGCTACTTCAGACATATGTATCCTGAGCCAGAGGTGGTCAGAGCTGGAAAGCCATCAGCTGTGGAAAGCTGGCACAGAGACAAGGTTTGTGACTGACAGGGCTGGTCACACCCTCTTAACACTACATATGACAGGTGTGCTGGGAGGATTGTGTATCATTACTGCCCCAGGAGTGTGGGTCCTGGGCTCAGGGCTGTGTGATTTAAGCTGCCCAGACACAGCTGTCTACTAACAAACTGCTCCCCAAAAGACATTGGAAACACACCCCAGTGCTTTCTCCCTTTGAGGAGTCAACAGAATGAGAAGGCTTGGCTTCAGCATGGCAAGCCTGAGCTGAGAGCATCAGATCTTCTTTCCTGGGTGGCACAGAACCACTGCCTTGGGGGAGGGTTGTACTGACATCTAGAGAAGGAAGATGTGGTGTAGACACTAGTGCCTTGTGGGCACTGGGGCTGTGGTCCCTGACACCGTGATCTGGGATTTTCTGTACATCCCAGCCCCTGGAACTCACTGATTCAGCTAGGCTGGCTGGCCAGCAAGCCCATGAGATCTGCCTGTCTGTTTTTCCAGCTATGGGATACAAGAGTGCATTACCATGATGGGCTTTTTAGAATGTAGGTTCTGGGGATTGAACTAAGGTCCTAGTGCTTGTAAGGCAAGCAGGTCATTAATTGGACTATCTCCCCAGACTGCTTCTTGTGTTTCTTAAAAACTTCCTAGCTGGCATGCCTTGAGCTGTTCCTGCATGCACTAGCTCAGCAGCCCTCCTATTGGTTATGCTACAAGCTGAGAGGCCTTACTCCAGAGCTGGTAACAAATACAACTAGCAATAACACAGTTGAAACCAAGGCTCCCTGCCTTCAGAACCCACAGTTTAAAATACCCATATGCTGCCCGGGTCCTTTATAATCTGGAAAGTTATGTGCAGTGATGAACTGGCTCTCTAGATGTGGGATGAGAATAGTCCCATTAGCTCATAGCTGTTGTGATGGTATAAACCTTCCCACTATGGCCAAATCTAAGGTTCCAAGGTTTAAGGAGCAGCTTGCTAAATTCCTGGTGGTGGTCAATTGCCATTTACAAGTCAATTTACCCCTCCCCCAGTATGCTAGTGATATCACCCCACTAGAGGGTTTTATCACTAAGCTTTCTGGAAACTATAATTGGGATGACATTTTTTTCCCCTTAATATTCCATGCCTTTCTTCTTGCTTCAGAGCTCCAGGATTCTACGACCTTGGCATTTATGCATTCAACATATAAAATGTGACTAGGAGGCTTGGGAGAGTGCTGGTGCTTAGGGCCCAGAGCCAGGCTTTCCTGAATGCTTTTCCCTAGAAGTAAGCCTAGGGGCAAAGGTTTAAAGGCTTGAAGGGTGTTTTAAGAAGCGTTTCAGGGAGCCGGTGACAGGGTGATGGGAAAGGGCAATAGGTATGAAAAGAGAGAGAGCAAGGAAAGCATGTATCAAGCCCTATGGAGGTCCCTGTGACGCAGTCCTACAGGGCCTCTGCGGAAGTAATGAGTACCACTGGAGTGTCCTTAGGAAGGGGTGATGCGATGGAGTACTTCCCTTTGTTTTTGCCAACATGTCTTTGCTCAGGACCATCTCCAGGGGAGCAGAGGTTTCCAGAGGGATGCAGGCAGAGCAGATTCTAGCTGTGAGAGGGCAGTGGCCGATCAAGCCCAGGTGCAGGGTAGTGGATGTCAGGAGCTGGGGTGCAGGCCAGTGATGCAGGGACCCTGGGGGCTACCTACAGCAAGCTACAATCTCTTCTTCTCCAGCATTTCCAAACAGCTCCTGCCTTCCAGGAGTCAGGGGTCATCTGTGGGTAGAATCCAAGCCCTCTAAGCTGTGAAGAGATCTTTATAGATAGGCAGTCATGGAGAAAGAAAGATGTTAGAATAAGGAACGGGGCCCATAAAGGCATCCTTAATGTTCGGTATCCACCAAATCTCAACAGTGTGTGTTGGCAAAGATACAGTGCTCTCAGATCTCGGAATTAAACCACACCAAGTATACCAAGACCACAGGTAACTCAAAGCGAGAGATGATTCATAGGAATGCAAACCAGCTTGCCAAGCTCATGGTACAGTTACTCCTCCTTACCAAAGCCCTAGCCAGAGCTCCAGTCATGGTAAGTACTCAGTATCCATTTGTTCAGAGATCTGGTGATTTCTATACTTTTGCTTATGATGAAGTCTACTAGAGAGAATCAGAGACCTGAGTTTAAAATTGTCTCTATCCCCTATTTAGCAAGTCCTTGGGCAAATAGCTAAGCTTCTCTGTGTATAAGTATCTCCATCTGCAGAATGGAGATAATGTTGTGAACTTCATATAAGTTCGATGTACGGCAGAGTAAGTGGATATGAGCTTATGTATCCTCGTTATGTAGCGTGGTCTCTGTATGTGCTTTAGCTGGTAACACAGTAGCTACCTACATTATTTGTTATGTTTGACATGAACGGGTGCCCTTAATACATTTGTAAGTGAAAAAGTAACCTTATATACAGAATAGGTTAAATTGATGTTCTCAAACATTCATCTTAGAATTCTTTATTCTTGCAAATGACACATGCCTAAAGGCTTTGTTTTAGACATGTTGGCTTAAAATATTTAGTAATTTATTATGATTTCAATATAAACCCATCACACATCAGCATGCACCTTATGGAAATAACTTTATTTTTAAAAATGTCATAAAAGAAATGTCTCCCTCCCTCCCGCAGTTTTGCCACCTTGCTCCAGCAGCTGTTTTGACTGCAGACAGTCGGTGTCACATCTAGCCTGCATTTACTTTACTGGGACTTCAGCCTGGCACGGCAGACAGCTCACCGACAGGATTTCAGACTTCATATCACAACTCAACACTTAAAAACCCAACACCCTTGGGGGCTGGGGATGTGGCTCAGTTGGTAGAGTTTTTGCCTAACTGGTTCCATCCCTAGAACCATATAATCTGGAGGTGGCACTCACACTTATAATTGTAATCTCAGCCCTAGGGAGGTAGAGGAAGGAGGATCAAGAGTTTAAGATTAGCCTGTATACAGGGTGCTACAGGTCATCCTAGACTACGTGAGACCCAGTCTGACAATAATTCAAAACACCAAACAAGCAAAGGTCCCAACCAATAACAAAGAACCCTAATAAGTGTTGAGTTTTAGTGTTCTATCGAGACTGTTTATAGTTTCCTAAAGAGGCTATTGAAATCCTCTTCCCTTCACCATGTGCTGGGACGGTGAGGTGACATAGCAAGCCACCTTGGCAATGGAAAGCCCCAGAGATCTGTTCTGAGGGACCAAAGAGGAGAATGGAATGAGAAATGAAAGTGATCCTGACACCCAAAGAGACAGAGGAAGAGCCGGAGCCCACTGTTTCCTGCTGGCTCCCTGCTCCCAGCGCCTAGCCCTAGAGAAGAACCTTGGTGTTGAGTGAGCCGGCTGTGTGAATCTCACCCCCCTCTTCCCGCTGCCATCCCTTCATTGCAGTAAGCGCCACACAAGTGATGCCTGACTAAGACAGCACCCCTCTCCCTGGAGAGCGGGGCTTGGGTGTGAGTTTAGAGAGAGTAGGCTTAGCCTGGATCCTTGCCAGGTATGTAGGATGCAGGATGCTGTGAGATTGGAAAGAGATGCAGCCCCTGCCTTCTGGAATCAGGGAGGGCAGGAGTCTCCTGTAGGGAGGAGCTGGGAGGAGCTCCAATAAAGAGAGAGAGATTTGGGAGTCAGAGTCCCCCCATGGCTTCCATAGGCTCTGCTGCAAACAGCAAGCATAGGCCTGGAAGATGCCAGTATTCTAACTCTGGATCTGCCCAAATCTATGGTTTTGTTTTTGTTTTTTCTTAAATTCCCCAGACCTTTATTTCCTATGCTCTGACACGATGATCATCTTCCCTGTAAAGTCGCACCCAGAAAATACTGGATATTGTTGCTGTTGTCTTTAAATAAGGGTTTACTAATTCTTTAAGAATTTCGTACAGCATATGATTGTTTTTACCACCCCTGCCATATTCCTCCTGGATCCACCCCCGCCTCTCTGTCCACCTGATTTCATTCAGCTACTTTATTTGTTTATTTATTTGTTTGTTTGTTTGTTGTTGCTTTTACCTTGGGTAATGAAGCTGGAGGATGCTGGATAAATCTGAGGTCCTTGGGCCTGTCACTGCTTGTCTCTATAGAGTAAGCAAAGGAGTTTGTTTTTCATCCAGAGAAACCCCTGGAAGCATGCGGAACTGTCAGTGAGGGAGTGAGGGAGTGGTCTGACTGATGGAACCCAGGGCTCAAAACTCCACCTACAACCCCAGTGGACATTTGGCCACATTTGAAGACTACATTGTTACAGGCTGAGGCAAAGGGATTACTGGTTGGGGTTCATTGCTTGTGTCTGGTGGATGGAAGCTGACAGAAGCAATGTATATGCTGAGATATACAATGACAGCCCATGAAAGGAACTGCCTAGCCCCAAGGCATAGGGTGGAAATACGCCCTGTTAGTCTTGGGGCCTGCCTTCCCATCTGTCAGAGATGGGTTCCTTGACTTTCCTTCTTGTACTCTTCTTTTTCTCCAGCTGCAGTTGATCTGTGTCCTGGACTCTTTGACACTGGCTAGATTACTCTGGCTCTGGGTCTTGTGCATGCTCCATTGAGACAATCCTGACGGGATTAGAGAGTTTATGAATTAGGTAGGGTTTATGGCCCAGAGCTCCTGAGGGTCAAGTCTTTATAGCACCCCTTGCCAGCTCTGGAGTTCTGAGCTTTACTTTCTGGATCGGTGGCATGATGCTGCCCTGTTGTGTCCCTAGGAGCACGGCTGTGAGGGGCTGGAGTGCCCTTTCTGAACTGCTGGCCTTCCCAACTCCTCCATCTGTACCAGTCCCGGGGCGAGCAGTGGAGAATCACAGCAGGGAAACCTGAGAAATGCTCCTGGGTCAGGTTCATTATCTACAAAGAAGCAGTTGGGGCAAGCTTCTTCCGGGAGCCTGTGACAACCCCATCAGTCAGATGAACAGCTCAGGGAATGTGTGTGCTCTGTGGGATATTTGCTCAAACTAATCAGCAAAGGACAAAAGAAAAGGAAAAAGAGCAATTGGTGGCATGACCTTGATGTTTTGGGGTTGGCGAAAAAGGACTGGCTGCAGGGCTAACTCTATTTCTAGCTTGAATCCCACCAGAGATGCAACACCACGCTTCCTCTGGCAATCAGAATGGCAGGCCAGGGAGTGACTGGGTTCAAAGCTATGCTTAGCCACAGATTAGCTGTGGGAATGTACATGGAATTCTCCAGCATCTCTGCCTCAGTTTTCCCATCTATAGAAGTAGAGATAGGCAGACAGTGATAGCTGTCTGGAAGGGTTACTATGAAATTCAGTGCATTTTATTTGTATGTATCCACACATGTACCGAGACAGACAAAGAGGGAAAGCACCTTTTTCCTGGGTACGAGGCATGGTTAGACAGCATTAACATCTGTTAAAAATCACCCCTGGCTTTAATGGTGAGTTTTTATTGTAAGCACTCCTGGTGGTCTTTTTCCTGCAAGCGAGCAAAGACACTGGGATGGGGCAATTGACTCCCTAATTAGCAGCTTCTGGGCTCTCCAGTGTGTGAGCGGTCTCGAGCAAAAGGACTATCAATCTAACAGCCAGCTGGCCCACTTTCATGCCTGCGGGAGCCATCTTGGTTGTTCTATGGATGCCTAGAGATATCTGTGTAAAGATAGCAGCTGATAGCCCAGGCTTCAGGAGGTGAAGGACCAACCAGGGTTGTTTGTTTGAAATAGTCTGTGTCAGACTTTTTGCAAGCAGAAGCCTTAGTGGACTCTGGATGACCACATGACCATTTCCACCTTGGCTAGAGGGGGTGCAGGTCCCTGTTAGAGAGATTGTTCTGAGTGGTGCTAAAGTGCAAGGCTGTGATTGGTCCATTACTCAGGGTCTGTGATTGGCACTAATAGTCAAGGCTGTGATTGGTTCCAGCAAATGACTATGGCTGAATAAACACCCCTTCTTAAGCTTTAAGCTTAAGCAGGCTGTTCTGGGTGAGTGAGTGAGCCACCTGAGAGACTTTTCCCTGATGCCTTCCCGGTGTAGCACCATGAGGCCCAATAAAAGGCTTCCTTGCCTGCTTTCAGTGGTACAGGCTGCACCAGTAACAGACAGAAGCTCTCAGAGACAGCAGAGTTAGGCTACATCTTGTTGATGGACAAGAATGGGTCAGAACTGGTACAGCCTGGCAGCTGAAGAGAGTCCAGCAGCTTGTGTCTGGTTTTCAGTCCTCAGCTCTGAGCCTGAGTACCTCAACAGTCCAGCTTGCATCCAAGCCCTGGCTTCGAGAGATTGACAGCTGAAGGTCCTAAGCTTCTGCAGTTTGACAGCTGAAGATGGGTAGTGGATGGCAGGCCTGCTGGGGATTCCATCCATCCATCACCATCCTTCTTGAGACTGTTTATCCCACAGACAGTGGGTGCCCATGCCTAAGGGCTACCCATCAGGTCTGATGCCCAGTTTTGAGTAGCTTGTTAGGAGCCCCTGCTGCTAAACACAGACACCACAGAGGCAGGTACCTAGAGTCAGAGGGCTGCCAGGCCTTCAGGGCTGAGGTCTCAGACACCAGGACAAGAGCTATACCACTGGCCATTGGCCAGGGCCAAGGGACTGGGCCCCCAAGGCCTGCACGGGGACTGTAACACTGGAGGGTGCTGCTCACACCTGCCTGCTGCCCACTGCCCATCGCTGCCAAGCTCTGAGGATAAAGAAAGCTGCCAGAGAGCAGCCTTGGAAGAGTTTCTCCTTGTCCTATTTAGCTGGACAAGAGAACCCTCAGCTGATGACTGGTGACAGTTGGAGCAGAAACAGCATCCAGAATGTGTCAGGGATGTCAACTGGGGCTCCTTGCTGTCCTCATGACCACTGCACAGTCTCCATCAGTCTCAGTGTCCTGCAGGGTAGTCCACAGACCAGGATCTAAGTACTCGGGCTCCTCCTGGACCTATGTGGACCTCCTCAGTCAGAAAGGATTACCTGTCTGCAGGACTTCAACTGCACCCACTAACATCTCCACCCTTTGGCTGTCTTATCCATTCAATAGGATTATAATGTCACCTATCCCCTTCTCCACTCTTAGGCCTGTAGGATGGTGTTGGCTTCCTGGCAGTGTCAGACTGTACCAAACACTTCTGCCCCAGGGTCTTCACATGTGCTGTTCTGTCTGCATGCAGAGTCCATCCCTTGGTTGTCCCCAAGGCCTGACCCCTGCTGTCTTTTAGGTAAATCCTCAGGGGAGGCCTTCCCTCGCCAGACAGCTGTCATTTCTGTTTTTGCATTGACTTCTGATCTGCCTTCAGCCTATGCTGTGGAAGCCCCAACAGGGTGGAACTGCATCTCCCTTTGCTCAGTGCCAGGAAACTTGTAATAGGAATGAAGGAGTGTATGATGTAAGTGGTAAAGAGGCTCAGTGAAATCCTGCATTCACGGTGAAGAGAACCCACAGTGCAAACAGCGCCATGTCATGATCCTGAGTTAGGACAAGAGGTAGCTCAGGGTGGGCTCTGAACCCTGGCCTTTGCAGGCAGCCCTGTCCACAGTACCCCTGTACCCCCTGTGTCCAGCTCTGTCTCCTGTGCTATCCTCCTGTCCAACCACAGCAAAGGGCTGCTCTGAAGCCACTGTTTCATCAAAATATGGAAATGGCTGTCACCTTGCTTCTGCCCAGCCCCAGCAATCAGCCTTCCAAATTGGTTCTGCGGTTTTATCCAGCACAACACACATTTGTTAACTCTTCAAACAGTAAACACCACCTGCAAAGTGCCTTTAATATTTAATGTAACTATAAATTGTTGTGAAAATAAATCCAGCCACATGGAGAGGCAGCAGGCGAGGCAGGAAGCGCCCCCCCCCCCCCGGGGGGGGGGGGGGGGGGGGGGAGTGGCCCAGGGCTACCTTAGCTAGCAGAGTCATCATGGGGAGAGTGCTGGCTGATGCCACCAAGCACCCGATAATCAGTGCAGGAGAGAGCTCAGACACCAGCTCTTTGAGCTAAGCCGGTTTTGATCCTTCCAGCAGCCACCCTGCCTAGTGTTATGGATGTGTGTGTGAAGCTGCTGACAGCGGTACTGGTTCCTGCTGCCCAGGGAATGTTTATCTCTCCCTCCATCCCGCTTCCTACCCTGGTGCAGGGCCTCAGAAGAGGTACCTATTTGGGACTGGGGTGATGGCTCAGAGGCAAAACGCGTGACAAGTCAACATGAAGACCCCGAGCTTGATCCTCCAGAACCTTTGTGAAAACAAACAAACAAACAAAAACAGTTGTGGGGACGTGGCTATAATCCCAGTGTTGGGGAGGCAAAGTCTTGCTGGCCAGACACCCAACCCTGATAGGCAAGCTCCAGATTCAGGGAGATACCCTGTCTCAAAAAATAAGGTGGAGAGTGATTAGCAAAGCACCTGACATCTTACACATATACATAAATGTCACCACACACACATACATACATACATACATAAATATATACATAAATACATACATACACACATACATACTACTTAAACTCTTTTTATCTTATGTCCCTGTAGATTAAACTGGGGCATGCTAACCTTGTTGATGTCATTGCATGACTAATTTAGGTGGGTGATGATGTGTAAGGTGGGTAGATCAGTAGCTGCAGATGGTGTAAAACACAGCTGCTGCTGCTGCTGCTGCTGCTGCTGCTGCTGCTGCTGCTGGGGGCACTCAGCCCCCTACACCAGCCCCCTCATGTCTCTGGCCTATCTAGGTGCTGAGTGCTCATGGGAAAGACTGGTTAACTCTCACGCATCACAGGGCCTGACTAGCTATCTGGGGCCAGAAGGTAGGATCCACTTGCCCAACCGTGGCCAGTGTTTTCCCACCCAAACACAACATTTTCATCTCAACAAATGCTCCACCCAGCTCCTAGGTCCTCAAGAACAAAGGGCAGTGGTCTGCTGCCACCCAGCCCTTCCTTCTCTGTCTGCAGTCTGCCGATGGATCCTGTGATCAGTGCTCTGGAATGCGTCCAGTGTCTCCCCATGCCACTCACCTCATGCCATCAGGACTCTTTTCCGGTCCTGGCCTGCAAACGTTTTGTTGTTGTTGGATGCAGATGTCATATAGTCCAGTTTGACCTCATTGTGTAGACAAGGAAGACCTTGATCTTCTGCCCCTCCTGCCTCTATCTTCTAAGTGCTGGTGGTTCACACCTAGAGCACCAGTGTTATGTTTAAAGCACCAGATAGGAAATGCTTTGGGGCCACACATCTCTGGCATAACACTTTAGCTCAGCTTTGATGTCAATGGAGTGACATTCATGTCTTAGAACATACTTTCCCAGAGTCTTCCAGGCTCTTCCTTTTCATCTCCTGGCTCCCCAATGAGGGTTGCTTAAGTGTCTAGCTACGGCTGCCTCATGCCTTCTCTATCACCTCACTTGGAATATCACCTTACTAACTTGCTTGTCTATCCTCACATCTGAAGGGTAAGGTCCAGACCCTGGCGGTGTGCTGAGATCAGCACACGGTACACGGTAATCAGCAATCCTCACATGTTTGTTCAGTGAGGAAAGGACTTCCACTCTGTGTTCTGGGCGGTGCCTGGTGGCCACTTTTGATTGCTCAGCTTGGAACAAGCCCTCCTGACACTGCCTGCACAGGCTTTCCAAGCAGCTCCCTCCACCACTGAAGATGTATGTCAGTGACCTCAAGGCCAAGCGAGGGATAGACAGCATTTCTCACAGGTGAACTCTGCAAGAAGCTGCCCTGCAACAGCTGTGATGCTGTGGAGGGGAAGGAGGGAGGGAGAGAAAGGGAATAGAGAGGGGAGATGGCCTGTGTTCCTTGTCCCTGCTTTCCCTGACTCAAGTGAGGTTCCCAAGCTCCCTCCCCACTCTATGGTGATCTCCTTAACCTCATCTCTTTCACGCTCGTGCTCTCCTCTTCCTCCTCTAGGTTGTTGGGCAAGATGCAGCTAATTGGCAATGAGTAGGCTTCCCCTTCATCCCCTTGTCACAGAACCCTGACTATATTAGAGGTAGCCACGAACCTGGAAAATAATCCTCTTGCCAGGCTCTTCTGCAGTTGTGAGACTGGCCAATAAGATATCCAGATAGAGCCTCCCAGAAAGGTTATGTGTAGACTCAGTCTTGGTGGCTTCATCTGGGGTTTGAGCCACAGTGATTAGAGGGCGCCTGGGCTATCCCACTGACAGCTCTTACCCTGGTTTGCCTTCAGCTACAGTCTCATATAAGAAAAAAGAGGGAGACCTTTTTCCATGTCTGAAAAGGAACTCATCCTGTGTGACCTCAGGACTTCACTGCTAAGACCTCACTTAGTCTTAATTACTTCTTCCAAACACAGTTGTGTTGGGTGTTAGGGCTTGAACATATGAATAGTGGGAGACACAAATCAGGCCACAGCAGCTAGGTATTACATCATTTTGTCCTTCTGTCTGCCTTCTTCTCACCTGGAATCCAGATGTGGCTATAGCTTCAGCAGCTATGTTGGACCAAGTAGTCACCTTGAGATCAAGTGCCAGCTGCTTGAAATGGAAGCTTGGAAAGATGGTAGTAGTGGTGGGGAAAGCCAGCTGACTTTGCAACACATTGCATCATTTGCTTGTAAAGCTTTACTTCTCAACCATGCTGAACACTGAAATAAGCAGTAGGAACACTCATGGCCAGTATTCATGCTTTTTCTTTTAAGCCCCCCTTGATGATTCCAGCATGTGAAGGTTCATTATACTGAGTTAAAGAATACACCCTTACAGTGTGGAGGGCCAGCTCAGTGGGTCAGGTGCTTGCTAAGGAAGCATGAGCATCAGGGTTCAGACTTCCAGCACCCATGGTGAGGCCACCTATAATTCCAGCCCTTGGGAAGCAGAGGTGGAGATGATTAGAGTAGGCTAGCCAGCAAGTCTGGCTAAATCTGCAGGCTCCGGGTTCATCCAGAGACCCTCTCTCAGTATAAGGTGAAGAATGGTCAAATTGACATCAACTTCTGGCCTGTACAATGGATTATGCACCTACACACACACACACACACACACACACACACACACACACACACACACACCTACACAAGGAAGCTGTATACCCATACCACACATGCATACATGCTTTAAAATAAACCAGTAAGTAAGAGAATCAATCACATTTTATTTAATTAATGCTATTTTAGTTTTGTTACATGCAGGCTGACCTAATACTCAGAAACTTAGTTTGGGGAATGGGCCACTTCAGAGATTCCTAGAGATTTCCAGAGAAAGATCTATACAAATCTTAACTGGAGCTCTGACCACTTCTTTCTAGGTCCTCTATACTATTTAGTGACAGAGCTGTGCAGCATTCAGGAGCATTCTCTGTCCCTCTACCCACATGATTAAAACAGTGTGCACAGCTGAACATAAAGTCCCAAAGTGACACGGTACTGTCATCAACAGGCATCCTTTCTCAAAGGGTACCACCTTCCTGAGGCCCACAGAGAATGGCCAACTCTTCCTTTCTGAGACTCAACCCAAAGTGCATACCAAGTGAGTCCAACCCAAAGTGAGAAGAGATCTGGGGGCAGACCACAGCCTGCTGATGGGAGTAGGCTTTAAACACTGCTCCATCACATAAATGCTGAGGGCTCTTGGCAAGCAAGTAGCTTAATTTCAGATACATACCCACATCCCCTGTGCAACCATGAGACTTCATGCAGGACCCAGGGTACTGGTGAGGATTAAATAATGATTTTTGCAACGTCCTTGGCTCACAGTAGCAACACAGCAAATGCCAGCTGTCACTGGAGGGCGTGGCTAGCTGTTCTCACTGAGTTATGAGCCCTATGGGCAGTGGGGCAGCTCTTCACCTCCATTGCTGGAAAACATCCCCAAACTGGGTTGCTTTTATGAAGCAGGAACTAAATGAGCAAACACGTGTCTGGAAAGAAAGGTAATTCATCCCTGGGGAGATAGCATCTCCCCGGTTCAGGGGTTAATGGGCTCTGAGGATTCATAACAAAAGGGTCCAGGGACAAATTGGCTGCAGAACTGAGCAGCCATTGTTCCTGAGACAGCTCTTCAGCTGGGTCCCATTTGTTAGCATGGCTGCCGCAGAAACAAATTAAAAGGCGAGCCCCCCTCAGAGATAGCCGCCACCGAGCGGAGTGGGAGGGCTGAACGCCCAGGAAGTCTGAGCTGGAGACACAGGGGCCTTGCTGCTCCATCAGCTGCCAGCCTGTACCTGCTGTTCTCTGTGAGGCTGGAAGGGAGCCAGCCCCTGCCAGCATACAATCCTTAGGAAACGTGGGAGCTGGCAGGCAGCAGACATAAAAAAAAAAAAGCGCTTGGAAGTCAGAGTGGAGCACATGGCAGGCAGGACCCTCTGTCCCATTAAAGGCATGATGGAGGAAAAAGACAGTGACCATCCGGTTTGGGCTGTTCAGGTCCATCAGGAAGTTTGAGGCCAGGAGCTTTATTATAAACAAACGAGTCTCACCCAGCAGGGTCTGGGAGTTATTGCCCAGTTGGGAGCCCTGTATACAAACAGGTCCTCAAGGTTTAAAGGAAACAAAACAAAACAAAAAAAAAACCCACCTAGGGTATAGATTTTGCTCTACAGTACCTGTAGATTGGGGCAGCCCATATTAACGTTTTAGGTTCTTCTGAGTGGGACTCCAAGCTTGGGGACAACATGAAGAGAGGGATCCTGGAGACCATGTAGGATAGACAGTTGGCTGGGTCTTTCAAAGCAGCATGCTAGAAACATTTTAACCTGGAGTCCCTGAGAGCCTTGTATTCTGGGGGTGCTTCTTTCTAAGAGGTTATCTGCAGGAAAGAGCATGTGCCTTGCATTTAGCAGAACTGAGGGGAGACTCCTGTGTACACCAATGGAATCCTCAGACATGAACTTGTGTGTGTCACCTGGGTCACCTCAGCAGTGCCTTCTGGTCCCCTGGGTCCCAGCTGCTATGTGAGGTCTTGCCTTTCCAACAATGTGCCCAGGGCCCACAGATAGAGCAGTTCCTGGCAATTGGATACCCCAGCCCTGTGGGCTTTGCTTCTGGCTGACCCATCTGTTACAAATGCACAGAGCTGAGCTAAGTGTCCAGTGTCCCTGTCCTGGGGCATCACAGAGTCTGGGCGCTGAGTTTTGAGTCCTAATCTTCCAAGACAGCCTTAAATTGTCTTTGTGGATAATGATTCCAGGAGTTTGTTTTTGTTTTGAGTGCTCATGCAGTGGCTTTTGGCTGAACGGGATTCTGAAGACCTGCCAACCCCAGCAGAAACGTTCCTTTAGAGTCTCTGGGCATCATCAGGACTTTAAATCCCTCCAGGGTACCTGATGGTCAGCCAGGTATAGATCCGGCGGAAGCTTCTGACAGTGACTACAATTGTAGCTGTCCAAGGAGCGGTCACAAAGCCGATTTCCAAGTTCCATGCTTCCTGGGAACTTTCTGAGCTCTGACCTCTCGGTGTGAAGTGAACCCTGGGTGCTGGCACTGAAAGCTGTCTGGGTGGCTCCCTGGTAGGATGGGTGTGGAGAGCAAAGCTAAAAGGAGCCTTGGGGAGGATTAAGGAGCAAGGCGTGGCGGTGGATTTATCCCCTTTACCACAGGAGGCAACAGCAGCAAGTGTGCAGCGTGTCATGAAGTGTAATTGAAACAAAGCTCTTAATACCAACACCTTCCCCCCATTCCCATCCCCGACAACAAGTACACACTGGAATGCGGCCCTTCCTGGCCAACGCAGGAGACATGGGAGTGGAGAAATATTCCCTATGGCCTCAGACCTTCATCCCCAGTATGCATAAAGCAAGTGGTACCCAGCAGACTACCTGGGGCCCAGTGCAGAGAGTCATCTAGCTTTACAGAGCCCAGAAGAAAAGCTTGTTGGAATGACTGCCTTACCTGGGTGTTTTTTTAAATCACCTCTTTCTGAACCCGAGGGCTGGACCCTAGAACCTGCGTCCCCCAGTGAATCTCGGGCACTTGTGAGGGTTTTAGCTACACGAGCCAAGGTGGAAACTGGGAGAAAGAAACATCTTTGCCATCGTTGATTTGCCCAAGGTCTTTGCTGGCAACAGGACCTCCCAGGAACACCTTGTTCTAAGGGTTAGAGACAGACAGCTGACTTTACCCATGGATGGTTCAGGAGGGTTTAGGGATATATGTGGATCCAGTGATCAGAGCTGGCACTCTCCACAGAGGACTGGAGGGTCACATGTGGGTCTAATGGTCAGAGTTGAATTTGTCTATGGAAGGTCGGGGGCCACTCTCTGCTCTCTCTGTTTTCTTGTATGTTTAAGGCCGATCTAACATAACCAATGGGCGAGAGTGCTGGTAGAGAAGTGGGTGTGTCCTCTCTGTGGAGGATTTAAAACCTCCACACTGGAATCAGAGTCTACCTATCCCATTTTCAACTGGAACGGATGTTTGATGGCCCAGCTTTGGCCAGTGGCTCTGGCCTCTCATGTCTGCCCACAACATATGCTTCCTTATAATTAAATTGCAGTCCCCACAGTTACTAAAGATGTTCATTTGAGTGGGAGAGGGAGCGCTGTTTCAAATGCTCTGAGACCTGAGCATTCAGAGATGAGCCCTGCTACTCCAGCATTTGCGATGGTTTGCATTTGACTGTTTGCAGCCTTTAGGCATAAATTTCATAGCATTCAGTTCTGGGCTGTTGAGAGCCAGTGGGGTCTCTGGATGGGGACAGGGCTGATCACCAGCATGCTTGTTTTGGCACGACATGGTGGCAGTTTGGTTTCAGGGTGAGAGTGGCTGTGTTTAGAGAGTGTCAGGGGAGACAGAAGGAATCCTGGCTTTGCAGTAGAGAACACCTCAGGTGTCTGTGTCTCTTGGCAAGGCATGTAATTCAGAAAGGGACCTTGTTGTCCTTCCCAGGAGCTCCCAATCCAGGGTCCTGGAGGTCTCAGAGACAGTACCCCTCACCATCTGTGGCCAATAACTTAAGGGCTGAAGAGGGAGAGTGTCGTGCCATGTTCAAGAGGCACTCACAATGAGCCAGGCGAAGGGCCAGCAGCTCAGCACTGGCCTTTGTGTGGAGCCCTTGAAGCCTCCCTAGAGGAAAATTCCACTTTGCAGTCACCATTTGCCAGATGAGGAGACTGAGACGCGGAGATGGCATAACGTAGTGACAAGGCCCTGTGGCTGACAGAGATGAACAGCCCTCAGCATTGAGACTGACACATGTTCTCTCCTTGACCGTCCTGTAACCAGGCTCCTCTGAGGCTCTCTTCAGTGGCTCTTGGTCTTGACTCCAAATCCAGTCCAAATCCTGCTCAGCACATTTTTGTAACTAGCCCTGTAAGTGCTGGCCATTCTTGATCTCCTTCGCTCTCTTTTGAGGTCTGGTTGGTCTGAGCTTCTCCTCCTACTTCATGTGTACAAGGAAGTCATCCATCTCCTTTTACCAAGGTCACTGTAACAAGAACCTTCTCACCCTCTGTGTCTCCCCTTGGTCATTTTCCATCTTCTGACTCCTTCATTCTGGCTCCCCAGTCTCCACTCATCCTAGCTGCACTTTCGAGGATCTCCAACCCACAACCCCTGTCACAATACCTGTCTTGAAATAGCAGTGAACAGGATATTCTTTTTCATGGGAAGCTGGCCCGAGTTCTTAACCTTAACATGATCCCGGCCACCAGGATTGTCCAGGGGAACTGTACATCTACAAATGTCACATTCAAAAAGGAAAAGGAAAAAAGGGGAACTTAAAAATTCTTATCCAATAGACATAAACTATTTCAGAGTGGAGTGGGTACTTAAAATTATTCTAAATTTAAAGTTTACTGTGTGTTCCAGGCTGGCCTTAATCTCGTGGTAATCCTCCTGCCTCAATTTCCTAAGTGTTGGAATAGCAGGCATGAGCCACCATGCCTAGCATAGAATTCATAAAGGAGATAGTTTGACCTTTTTATTTTCTACTAAGTCTTGAAAATTGATGTCTGATTTGTATTTTCCTACATACATACTTCAGAGAAGCACATGTCAAGGTTTCAGCAGCTGCAGGAGATAAGGCTATTAAGCAGTGCCGTGCCAGGCGATGCCCCAGTAGGATGTTCACTCCAGGAGGCTTGTTCACTGGGAAGATGTGGGTCAGAGAGAGGAGGATGAAGGGACTGCCGGGCTGGGAGGCCCTGAGAGTGTGGGTGGCCTGATGAGAGTAGAGGAGGAGAGTGACAGTTTTCATAAGCAGGGTTCAGGGCATCTTGACTGAGCCGAAGCTCTGGAGAAATCTCTGTGGGTGCCACCAAGGGCATTCCACATGAGCAGCGCCCTGACTGGGGGGCTCACACACTGTGGTGTGCACTCATTTATAGGACTGGATGGTAAGCTTTTGCTGGCGAGCAAACCAGCTCCATGGCAGGGTTGGGAAGCCTTGTCTGATGGGGAAGTTCAGCCTGGTGACAGCTGAGAGAATGGCTCCTCGGCTGGTACGGGCAGAGATGGCCCCCAGGATCTTGCTCACGTGCAGATTCCGCCCCCGTCGACCTGAGATGAGACCCAAGGTTCCGCCTTTCTCTAAACCTCCGGGTGTGGTGATGCTATGGCAGGAGTGATGACAGACTGCTGTTAATAAATGTCTGTAACGTGTTCTGTGTGTTAGCTGCCCACTCCCAGAGGCTAGGAAAAAAATAAATAAATAAAGCTACCGGGACAGACCAGCCACGTCCTATATTTGTAAATAAAATTTTACTAGAACCCAGCCACCCTGGATCACTAATATACTTATGGCTACCTTAGAGTACAAGGCCAGACTGAGTAGCCACAAAAGAGACTGTTCAAAAAGCCCCAAATGCTTACCATCTAGCCCCTTAGAGGCATATCCTATCTGCCCTTCTCCATATACTACAGACAAACAATGGCCCCCAGAGAGGAGCGTGCTCAGAGTAAGCCAAAACATCCCTTATGGTAAGAGCAGAGAGCATGGGTCCTTGGGAAGTTACTCTGCCAGTTCAGGCTAAGTCTTTGCTCCTGTGGCAGTTGCTCCTGAGCCCAGGCTATCTTAACTTGCCTATCTCTGAATTCTTCCGAAACGGTGGCTGCCTCTCTGCTCAATACCACTGACTTTTCTAGAGGCCTCTTGCCTTACAGTGGTGTGTGTCAACAACTTTTGAGTTGTTGTGACAAACGGCCTGGCACAACTTAGGTTGCTGGTTTTAGAGAGATCTGTCTGTCATGGTAGGGAAGACATGGTGACGGGAGCATGTGGTGGCTGCTTGTTCATGAAGCCTGGTCCAGGAGGTCAGGGAGAGCTAGCTGGGAACAAGAGGTGGGTGTCACCTTCAAGGCCTACCATGCTTCCTTGAGCTGGCCCCATGTCTTAGAGGTTCTGAAACCTCCAGAAACAGCACCACCAAATGGAGACCAATTATTTAAACCTATGAGCTTGTGAGGGTATTTCATATTCAAACTATGATATGTGGGGTGCTAGTTATTAGTTAACTCCCCAACTTCCTGGCCCCTCGGTGGGGAATGTCAGGGACATGTTCTACATGGCTCTCAGTGGCCTCAAGCCCCAGGAGCCTATAGATGGCCTGTTTCCGTTTCTCTTCTCTACCCCTCCATCCCTATATTACCTTCCCCATTCTCTCTTATGCTTTGGGGAATCTCCTTCCAAATATGCTGGCTGTGCTCAGATCCCACACCCAGCTCAGCTTCCAGGGAAACACAAGTTGAGACATGCAAGAACCCCATAAAACTTCTCATAGATTGTGAGGAGTCTGGGTACGAGGGAAGATAGTCACTCATCTCAGATATGGGGCTCACAGCTAGGTGCGACTGACTGTTTGTAGGTGACTCACATAGCCTGTCCTTTGAATAATGACATTGCTATCATCACCATCATCTAATGCTTAGTAGACCAGGTGAGGACACTGGATGAGAGGAGTTAGGTCCCTTGCCCAGGTTTTTATGTTAGAACTAGACTTTAGCCCACGAAGCTTGGAGTTAGAGAACTAGGCCAGGGAGGCTGTGTGGTTATGTACTTGTCTTCTTACGGTGGCTCTTGGTGTGCTGTGGTTGTCTCTGAGCCTTACCCACTAGGTAGGATAGTGACATCTTCAGTGATGGCACTCATCAGTGGTTGCCATGGTTACCCTTGGGTACGGACTGGGTGATAGAGGACAGTGATAGTGACTACAACCATGGTCACTTGCTTTTGACTTTCCTCCCTTCTAGTCCCATACCAAGAAGGGTGGACCTAGTTGCCATGGGAACAAATGGGAGATGCTTTCCCTGGAAGTCCCTGGGCTCAGCTGCAATGCCCAGGAATTGCCAGTGTTCTGCTCTCTGCATTCCCTTTCCACTTGCCCACTCATAACCAAAACAGCTGGTCAGCTGTGCCTGTTGCCCTCATTCTTGCTGCTCTTTTTTGATTATTCACCACTACCCACCCATCCCCCAGCCTGCTCCCTGTCTCATCTCTTTTTGCCTACACTGAAGTCAATGCCTTAGCTTATTATGGCTACCCATCCCAAGGTATTCAGTATAGGTAAACACTTCTCTCTTCTCTTTCAAAATGAGGCCCTCGGCGGAGGAGAAGGTTCAGTGTGAGGATGATGGCAGCTGTTCCACTCCATCAGCTGACAGGTGCACACTTGTGTTTGTCTTTATCGCTGTGGGACCCCTAACAAGGTATTTCCTGGTCCTCCTCTATGAAGTGCCACAAGCTCGGGCTGTGCTGATGACTGAATTGCCCAGATTCTCTTCTGCTCTCAGCCCATAGGCCCCCTGATTCCCAGAGGTCCCCTCTCTTCAAAGGACATTTGACATTCTTTTTTGTTCTTGACCAAGTACAGTGACACGGGGCTCTCTGCCTTCCCCCTGAGAACAAACAGCTCACCTTCCAGCTGGATGCAAGGGAAAGAGATAAGCCACCTCCGTTTCCTCCCTTGACTCCGGCTGTCGGCAGCTTCTGATAAGATTGTACTAGCCTGGTGGGCCTGATCTTTTTGGAGGGAGATTAAAAGCTTGGTGCTGACAGCCTCAGGACTTCCTTGGGCTTCTCCCTTGGGGCTGCTCCCAGTGCCAGCTGAGGCATGTGCAGAGTGGCAGAGGGCTGGGATGGGGAGAAAGGGGAAACCTGCAAACGACACTGTCCTTTTCTGGGACAATAGTATCCCTTTACTCCCTCCTTCCAATCATTCCTCAGGACCTTGTCTACTCTCCCCGCATCATCCTTTGAGTGTTTTAGAGTCTCCAAAAATTTGGGGAAAATTGCATTCATGTACACTTTACAAGAGGGATGAAGCAGGCAGCACGTCCCTCTAGCCAGGTTCTTTAAACAGAAAACATTTAATTTATTTACGTGTATGTGCCTATGTGAGTGCAGTGCCTTCAGAGGCCAAGGAGAAGGCACTGGATTCCCTGGATCCCCTAAAATTGGAGTTACAAGTGGTTATAAGCTGTCTGATGTGGGTGCCTGGAACTGAACCCAGGTCCTCTGCCAGAGCAAGATGTGGTCCTAATTGCTGAGCCATTGCTGCAGCCCCCGGACAGAGCTCTTCATACCTCTGCCTAATGTTCAGAGGTAGTCTCCAGCAGCTTCTAAGAGCCGGTGTTAAATTTTCAGAAGTTTTGCGATCGTATGGTTAAACACAAATATTAAATATTTGAACTGTGGAAGCTTATCATTGAGTAAATTCAATGAACGGTAGACTAATGTTAAATAAATACCACAGGAAGCTCTTCTTTCAGGCTAAGCCTAAGCACTGGGTTCCCAGACCAGGCTGAGAATCCAAATGGAGTCCCACCTGTGAAAGTTCTTGACTGAAGGCTCGCTGATTTGACTGGGAAAGGCAGCTGAGAAGGCTGACTCAGCAAGTCAGGAGAGGATGCTATGTCTGAGAGGGGAAGAGTTCGAAGGAGCCACCTTTGGAAGCTACTGACGGGGGCATCTGTGGCTGTTACCTTGGTGCACATCAGTTTTTTGGGAAGGGGTCACCAAATGCTATCCTCAGTCCACTTTTTTTCTTTATGGGGTGAAATTTGTGTGAGGGTCAGAGTCCCAAACTCTGTTATCTACATCAGTTAGATGGAGAATGGTAGAGGGAGAGTCTGACCTGAAGCAAGGCCATTGGGAGTGGCTGGGGTTTGAGATGGAGATGAGAACCCATGCCCATTTTAAGGGGGCAGCTGCCAGAAATACTGAGGACGCAGGCCTAGGGAGCATACATGAGAAGCCAGAGACATATATTTTATTCTAAATACCTAAATTTTGGCAAATAGTTAATAATTTGTGTATATGTATGTGTGTGTATGGTGTATGTGAATGCGTAGGGGGACACATGTGGATAGTAGAATTTGATGTTACCTGTATTCCTCTATCGGTCTCCACCTTATCTTTTGAGACAAGGCCTCTCATTGAAATTAGAACTTACCCATTGGCCAGACTGGCTAACCAGTGAGTTCCATGGCTTTTGTCTCCTCCTCCCTGGCACTGAGATTACAGACACACAACAGCACTATTGACTTTTTTAGGAATGATGGGGATCCAAACTCAGGCCGTCATGCTTTCACAGCCAGTACTTCACCAACTGAGCCGTCTTCCCAATGCCTGGTTAACAAGTTCTTGACACTCGCATGGGTAGAGCCACGCAGCCTTAGTGGGGAGTGTTAGAGGTCTGGCCCTGAGATAGGGACTTAGCGGAAGCCGTGGGCCAGGTGTCCCACAGAAGACCTAGAAGACACGGAAAGAGGAAGTAGCACCTGAACTAGTTGCCTATGACTGGAAGCTGGGTATCAGGGAGAGCACCACCACCAAAGAACCAACAGCCATTCTGCAGTTCTCTGATACTGGGTAGCAAGCACCCACCAAACTTGATGCCTTTACAAAACACTCATCATATGGCTCATGACAATAGATTGGGTGGCTCTCAGGAAGGAGAACAGCCTCTTCATGGCATGTCAGTGCTGAGCGAATCTGAGTTCAGGAGCCAGGTATAGCCCAGTGTCCCCTCACTCCTGTCTGATGAGGATGCTGCTATTAGCTGGGTCCTCTCCTTGCACTGACAAACCTGCTTGTCTCCTAGTGCTTAGTTTCTTCATAGCGTCCTGTTGGTCTCCATGGCCAGGATCCCAAGAAACAAGCAGGTCAAAATTGGATCCTAATTTTAGAGCCAGCTGGGAACTCACCCAACATGATGTCTGGTACATTCTGTTGCTAGAAATGAACCTCTAAGTGTAGTGAATACTAAAAGGTCAATGGGCAGGTTTTTAGCCTCTACAACTATCCCTGCCCATGAACGAGCCTTGGGCAATGGCCTTCAAAGAGCCCAGAGTCAAGGATCCAGATAAAGGAGCCAGTAGCCTCAGCTCTGGTTGGCAGAGGAAAATCAGAACCCACATTCATTCCTGTTTCCCAGTTCTAGGGAAATCACCAGTGGCCTCTGGAGTTCCCCCTACCCTGGGAAAGGCCAGGCAAGACTTCAAGCCAACAGGGTTTTCAGGCTTTAAAATAAACAGGGCTGAGCCTTCAGAGAACCTGTGAGACTGTCTGAGTAGCCAGAAGTCCCAGAAAGTCCCCCAATGAGACGAACATCTGCCAAAGAAACCCAGGCCACCTAGGAAGGCAGGGCAGGGGCTGGCAGGCACCCCAGTCCTCTACTGGTAGCATCTATTTCAACAGTAAAAAGCATTCATATTTATATTCAGGGTATGATCACAATAGGATGTCTCCAAATGGCTCCAGCTGAGACTCTCACAGTGGTAATCTTGCCCCTTGTGCCTCCATTTGAGGATTTTGGAAGATGGTACACATTGTTCTCCAGGGCCCTCATGGAATGCATGTTCCTCAGGCCAGGTGCTGACTTGAGAAGTGGCCTCTATGAATGTATTTCTTCCCCTTTCTTTCACTAAGTCCTCAGTTGGCCTCTCCCAGTCCCTGTCCCACTCATTCCCGTAAGAGTGGCAATTTGATAAGTTTCCGGCACAAAAAAACAGACTTCAGTGTAGACACTGATAAGAATCATCAGTGTGGTCCAGAGCTTGTTAGAAAGGCTGGCTTCCACAGGAGTGATGGCTTCTGCCTGTAATCCCAGTATTCTTGAATAGGCTGCTGAAGCAAGAGAATCATGAGTTGGAGGCCATCTTAGCTACAGGGTTGCAGAGTGAGTCCCTGGTTTAAAAGGGAAGGGAGTAAGGGAAGAAGGAAAAGAAATGACTGTTACAGATCCTTTGCTTAACAAGATTCAGAATCATTCTTTAAAAAGACCCGCAGTACCCTGGGGTCACCCATCTGCATGAAAGACAGGGAGGGGCTGAGGGGATGGCTTAGCAATTCAAATTACATTCTACTTTATCGAAGTTCTCAGCACCCTTGTCGGGTGGCTCTTGCCTGCAACTCCAGCTTCAGGGCATCCGGTGTCCTCTTCTGGCTCCCACAGACACCTCTTGTGTATGCTCTCTGTCTATGGACACACATGGTAAAATACAAAAATCAATCTGAGAAAAGAAAGTGGGAGCAGGACAGTTTCAGGGTCCCTTATTCTCCACCCACTCCGCCTCCTGCCTTTCTGAAGACATGAAGGCATGCCAAGGTGCACTCTGCCGAGGCCCCGGGTCCAGCTCTGCGGAGCTGGCACTGTTGTGGTGTCTCTAGGATCCATTCTGATTCCACAAGGACCCTGGAGAGGTTCCCTAATGCTGTAGATAGTGTGCGCTGTCTGCGCCCACCTGTCTTCGTTAATGTCAAAGAGCTTTTCTGCGGGCAATCTCAGGACCACGTTGTATCAGGAGATCACCTGCCTATGGTGACCTTGGACAGAAGCCGAAAGAGCTTTGCATAGGCTTCAGCACTCCCCGGTGCTGGCTAGCACACACCATGCCATCTTATCCTCGCCTGCTTTCTGGCTGCACCGCGGGAGTAGAAGCCAAGCATATGTGTGGAGGGGCAGGGTATAGTCTCAGATAGCTACAACGGCACATACTGGGGCAGGTGAACAGCTCTCGCCCGATCTGATTAAATTCCTTGGGTCCTTTGTGACATTTTTCATTTCGAACAAATTTCAGCCTGGTGACAAGTGACAGCAATCTAACCGTGGACTCAATTCATTACCAGAGCTATTACCGAGTGTGTATCGACCCTCATGAGAACAGTCAGCTTCTTCCTGAGATGGACTGCCTTAAAAGCCGGATTTCCAAGCACCTGTGAGTCCTTCGGTCCTAGATACATAATGGCGACAGACAGTAGGTAGTGTCTGCTGGGAAGCTGCTCCATTTGACCATGGCTTTAATATCATCCTAATTCGGTTGACCATGGAAGTGTGAAAGGCCTGGGTCTGAGTCCTTGTGTACCTGGCTTGAGTGTCCTCAGGACAGTATTAAAAGATCCAGGTTCTTGTTTCAAAGGCAATGAGTTGGACTAAGGACACACGAACAGAAATATAGTTTATTAAAAGAGGGGAAACGCACCCAAGATTAGCACTGAACTAGCAGGCTGAGGAAATAGCCCCCAAGGTGCTGGGCCCAGAGATATGTGGCCTTCTGTAGAATGTTGGCCCAGCACTCGCCTTTCCTTTGCATGTGCTTTCCTGGGAACCTGATCAACAGCACTGGAGACCTTCCTGTTTGGCCTGGGCTCTTCTGGTCCTAGCATGGAGAGAACCCTGCTTGGCACACCAAAGCCTCTCTCCTTGGCTTTTGACTTTCCATGGGCTCAAGTTGGCCTCTTACTCCTGCTGTCATTCTGTGAATCTGATTCCTGCCAGGCTGTCTCCAAGGAAAACCGAATGATTAATCAAGGTGGCTCCTGGGGGTCACCTTTCACGTCTAAAATAGGCGACAAGAAAGCTTTGGTGTTAACCAAGGCTCTTTGAATTATATTGTAGATAAGGATAAATGGAGTCTGGTTGTGACAGGCTGGGAGTTAGATGGAGCCCATGATGGTCAGTCTGACAGGAAAGGGACTGTGACTAGATAATAAAGATGGTGAACTTCCAAGATGGCTGGCTTCTTCCTCCCTTCCTGTCTTGAAACAAAGCCTGACAGTTTAAAGCAGAGGCCTGGAGCTTGCTCTTAGCCTCTTTCCCTCAGGGTTCATGGTCTGGGGAATATGGCACGGGGCTGGGGGAGAGGGCCACAGATCCCATCCCTAATCTGCCTAATAGCAGTGTGGGGTTATGGTGGCCCTTTCCCTACATCTTTTCCACACATGTAGCCATCCTGAAGAAAGTGAGTGGGGGAAGGCAGTTCATTGAGAAAGCAGGGAGATCCACTGTGTTCCAAATACTGCCTAAAGTATATAACTGGGCAAAGGCCCAGAAGGGGGACCTGCTCTGCACAGGTACCTCAAGATACTGTAGTATGCTTTTCCTTTACAGAGGAACAATGGGACATCAGGTATGCATTCTAGATAAGAGCAAAGGCCCCAGACATGTCTACATCTTGTCCCAGGGGCCCTTGATTCCATCTCTTGACACTCAAAAAAGACTTTTCAGGGATGCTTAAATGAGGGGCTTTGGAGATGGGAGTTGGTCCTGAATCCTGAGAGTCCTATGTCATTCCGGAGTCCTATGAGATATAGAAATGAGATATCAGAGGAGTAGGTGTGAGGAGGAAACCAGAGGCCAGAGAAACATGCCTCTGTAAGGGCCTGTGCCTTCCCACCTCTGTGTGAGCTGGGTGTCAGTAGAGTGGTATGCACAGGCGTCCCGTGTGTTTTATGAAAACAGAACATGCCGGAAGCAGGGCCTTCAGCCCTTCTACATACTTTTCTAACTGTGGCCTTATGGTCTAAAGGGCAAAGCGGAAGTTCTGAAATGCACATGCCCCTCCATGCTTTGGGCCCTCCCTCTTATTTCGCTTGGAAGGGTCACTATCTTTCTTATGGACATGTAGCATGCTAAGGCTGGCACGGGACTTTTCCTGTTGTGCTGGTGTTTGTGTGGCGGCTTCTGCAGCAGATGGCTGTTTTCATTCGATCCTCGTGGGTACACGGAGGCATGCCTCTTTTGTACTCCATGCTGGAGCTGAGCCTCTGATCCCTGCAGGGGTGGATGGGGAGATTGGGCATGGAGGCATGAGTGGTCCAGAACAAGCCTGCCCAGCATGCATCATGGTTCGCTGCCGTTTCTGGAAACTGTTTTATTGGCTGACTCCAGGCCAGAACCACAGCATGAGAGTGAAGAGCTGTATCCATGTCCTTGTTTTCCCAGCACGAGTGAGCTAGATGCTGAGTCGGGAGCCTCTGCATCCTGTCGTGAGTCATGAACCTGCTAGATTTGTGGATGCGGGGGCGGAGCTCCTTATATGCTTCTGACTGTTCCACAGCAGGACTGTTCACTTGTCATTCTGATTCATGAAATCAACCGAAACAGATGAGTGATTAAGAACTCTGGCACCACACCAGCCTCAGAGAGGACCCCACCATCTCCTGCTCCTGATATTCATGTTCTGCTGTACACTCACATATGGGATCAGCTGGCTTCTGTCACCTGAGATAAGGCCACCACTGTATCACTTCTAACCCTACCTCATGTCTTTCTTGGACCTCCTTTCTTTGGGTTGTATGCTGGGAAGAGATGGGTCATAGCTTATCTTCATAGTGGCATTGGTCAGATTTGGAATCACTGAGGAGACTGAGGCTCACCTCTCAGTGTGTCTGGAAAGGGATATTCACTAAGGATTCTAACTGAGGGGGAAGACTTACCTGAGAATGTGAGGGTACTCTTCCCCATGGGCTGGGGCCTTAGCAGAATGAAAAGAGGAAGAGGAGAAAAGTAACCAAGAAGCAGCTTATCCTTTTGCCTCCCAGCAGCCATGGCGGGAGGGGCTCTCCTCTGCTAAGCACCCACACGGGAAACATTTTCTCCTTTAATTTTTTTTTTCATGCCAGCCATTCTGTCACAGTAGTCTAAAGGTGACAAAATGACACTCAAGCTGACTCAGAAGGAGAGCTTATGTATGGTAGGAGGAGCTGAGGCCTCCTGGCCACAACCTCAAAAGGAGTGCATCTGGGAGTCAGATCCAGGCCTCAGCTGGACAGAGCACAGTGGACAGATGACTGTGACATCATGAGAGGGCCCAGGCCCAACTACTTGGAAAGTGGCCTCCGTATTTCTGACTCACAGATCCTGTGAGCAAATAAGTTGCTTAATTTTGTTAAGTCCCTACATTTGGAAAATGGGAAGGATTGTTTGTAAATAGGTGATGACTACAGGTGTACACAAAAGACTTTGGAGATGAGGACTTGAGTTGATTCCCAGAACCCACATCAAAAAGGCATGTTCAGTGGTGTTTGCTTGCAACCTTTGTGCTGGGAAAGTAGAGCCAGGCTGATCCCTAGGATCCCTGGCCAACCAGCCTGATCTACCTGGCAAGTTTCAGGCCATTAAGAGAACCTGTCCTGAAAAACAAACAAAACAAACAACTAAGTTAAATAGTACCTGAGGAATGACACCCAGTGTTGACCTGGGTGCATGGCATATCTGTATGTTTGCATCTGCACATACAGAAGCTATGGCTGGAGAAAGCGTCTCATCATCTCGAAACAAAGCAACAAGGTAAAAGTTTCAGTGGGGGGAACAGTCAAGACTTTTTCCTCCTTAAGAAGTCTTAAAACAAAGCCCCGTTGGCTCAGGTTATTGATAGAACACTGGACATTTGTGCTTTGTGATGAGCCCCTCCCTTGAGCCCTATTTCCCATCAGTCTCCACTCCTCCTTTAGAACAGAGTCTGGCTGAGAGAGAGCCTTCATCCCTCTGATGGCAGACAGCGAGAAGAACATTCTGGGGTGAACTAATGATTGGCAAGGTGAGGCAGGAAGTCCTTCATAGGCATTATGGTTGGGAAGCAGCCAGGCTCCCTCACGGGCATGAACACATGCTAACTGCTGTGGGCATCATTCTAGGACCTCTGAGAACCTGAGAAACTGGGTGGGCCACATCAGAATTCAGAATGATATCTGGCTATTGATCTTCCAAGCCCAGGCTCCCCTGATTGAGGTAGCGCTTTAGCCACAGAGATGAGCCTTTGGATGGAGACAGTGGATCTCACTGAAATTAATAGTAAAGTTCACGTGGCTTCATTCAGGACCCCCTTGGATGGGATTGATTGAGCATGCTCAGCAGAGTCTCAAAGACATCTTCATCAGCACACAGTCAAGCATGTTTTAAAAGAGAAAATGGAAGCCACAAAGATCTCTGACGGGATATTAGGGTTGATGGCTGGCTTTGTAAAGTGCTTTGCTTTGCATGCACGGGAACCAGTTCAGTCCCCAGCAACCATGTAAAAGCTGGATGTGGTGGCATGTACCTGTAACATTGGAACTGGGGAGGCAAGGACCAGGACCCTTGGAACTCACTGACGTTCCCGTTTAGCCAAGTCAGTGAGCTGCAGGTTAAGTGAGAGACCCTGCTCAAAGGTAAGGTAGAGAGTGATTGAGGAAAAGAGACACAATATCCATCCCTGCCCCCCGCCCCCCACACACACACGAACACATACATGCACACATGCACAAGATCTTTGATGGCACAAATAGAGTGTACAAAAGCTTGGTCTGAAGATGAAACCTCTCTGGCTACTCTGATTGGTGGGCACCAGTCTCTTTCTGGAGCTCACCTTAGCCCTATTGTTGTGTGGGACAGAGCAGAGGTCCTGTCTGAAAAAAGCCACTCTCTATTTCAAAGGTCTGACCTCTGCCTGTATAGCCGCCACCCTCCCACTGAACATCAAAGCCACCAAGGCTGGACTGCAAATGATTTGATGTTTAAGCCTGACCTGCCTGTCTAGACCTTTCCATTCCTCTGCCTTCTTCCTCAGCCTCCCTTATTTCTCCTCACCTACCACCAATAATAGACCTCACAGATGCCAAGAGTTCTCAGCCTGTCTGAAAAGGGTGAAGCCAGGCTGCTTCATGTGAGCAGCTTGGAGGATGGTCACCTATAGCACTGCTCATTCTCACGGGACGTAGGATGGATTCTAAGCACATTGTTGGGTTTGATGCCGGGGGGAGTCTCTGAAAGGATTCCAGCAGTGCGCTTATGTGTGTGGAAATTGTGAGGCCTGTTGTCACGTCTGTCAGCACCGCAGCTGAACACGCATAGTGAGGCTTCAGATGTCTTGAGAGCCATTCTTGCTGGATTGCCTTCAGCTGTGTGACTGTGACTTCTCCAAGCTTTAGCGTCCTCATAGCCTGCACCTGTCGTGCACAGCACATGGCATTCATGGAGGGGGCTGCTGGTGGTGTCGATACTAGATGGCAGCGGCCGCAGAGGTGCAGCAGGTGCTTGATGAAGCTCATGTCACTCATGTCAGTGAGGTCCCAGTGGGAAGCGCATGGCAGACTCCGACTGTGTATTGTTGGGCAGGCTTAATAAAGGAACTGTTGGGAGCAGGGAGCTTGCTCAGTTGGCAAAGTGCTCGATACGCAAGCAGGGGCCCGAGTCCCATACCCCGAACCCACATGTGAAAAGCCAGGTGTGGTGACACGGACCTGTAACTCCAGTGCTGATGAGGCAGAGCAGGTGCGTCCCTGGGGTTTGCTGGACAACCAGTCTAACTTGACTGACAAGAGGCCCTGTCTCAAAAAACAAGGCAAGAAAGGAGAGCTGAGTTTGTCCTCTGGCTTCTATACATACGTGCTTGCATGTACACGTGCTCATACGCAGAGGGGCTTCTACATAGTGTGAGAAGGTGCGAAGGTACCAGAGGGTACAGTAGCCATGGAATATTTTAAGACATTAGGTCAGGAGGGGAGAAGCAGAGATCTCTGGGATGTGGTGCTAAGAGCTACATGGGCAGGGCTACCTGGCAGGGGCAGTAAGGAGAGATGCCACCCACGGGTGGTGGCTTTCAGCAGAGAATGTAGGGACACTGCTCACATGACTGTCCTCCCTTCCCCGTGAGGTGTTCTCCTGTTGCCTTTCTGTGACCCCGGTAAGAGCCTACAGTACAATGGAAGCTTGGAGGAGGTGTGGGTATACAGCCTCGCAGAGATACCAGTTACCTTCCCGTCATTGTACCAAAACACCAGGGATGAACAGCTTAGGCATAAGGTGATGCTGGCTCACAGTTCCAGGGTCTGTGATAGGTGGCTCATGGCCTTGGCCTGTGTCAGGGTGGGGAATTGTGGTGGGGATCACTTGAATGAACCAAGCTGCTCACACCTCGGTGTCTGGGAAGGAAGGAGAGAAGGGGGGGGGGTCCTAGTAGTCCCTGTGGGCATACCTGTGATGGAGCGGCCTGAAACTGTCACCACCTTGTACTGGCACCACAGGCTAGGCACAAACTTTCAAAACATGTGTCTTCAGGGGGACGTTAAATTCCAAACTATGGCCCTTGTGGATAAAGGCGGTTGGGAAAGGGCACAGTGTGGCTCTTTAGAGGGCAGTAGAAAATGCCCAGGCAACTATTATTGCTGGGGTTTCTAGAATTCCTGAAAAAAACATAGAGATGCCAGAGGCCTCTAGTGAACAGGCCCATTGCGTGGCTAGAGATTTTGTTTTCTCCCAAGAAGTCTGTAACTTGAAGAGAGGGCCCTGGAGAGACATCTCAGTAGTTAAGAGCACTTGTGGCTCTAGCAGGGTGCCCAGGTTTGGTTCCCAGGATCCACATTAGGATATCAAGCAGCTTACAATCACCTTCAGCTCAAGAGGAGCTCTTCTGGCCTCCACATGTGCCTGCAGACAAGAGGCACACACACACATGCCCATAAATAAATATAAAATTAAAAACTTTTTCTGTACTGAT
Source organism: Psammomys obesus (assembly GCF_907164565.1). NCBI lineage: Eukaryota > Metazoa > Chordata > Mammalia > Rodentia > Muridae > Psammomys > Psammomys obesus. Next base: position 13,945,121 of record NW_026596101.1, read on the forward strand.
ACTGATTTGATATTCTTGAAGCCACACCCAGTCTCTCTCCCTTTCTCCCCCCCCCCATATGTGTGTGTATGTGTCTGTTTGTGTTTCTCTTTTTCTCTGCCTTGTGGATGTGTCTCAAGATGTGAGCTCTTAGCTCACAATTACTGGGGCACCGTGCCCATCTGCCTGCTGCCGTGTTCCCACCATGATGGTCATGAACTCTAACCCTCTGGAAGGATAAGCCCCAGATTAAACACTTCTTCACAAGTTGCCTAGGCCATGGTTTCTTATCACAGCAATAAAAAAATGATTAAGACAGTGAAGCAACCTCTCCTCTTTGCTGCATCTTTTGGTAAGTTTCTGAACCCTGGCTGGTTTCCCCGGCTATCTTCCCATTGGCCCTGTGATGCATGTTCAGTGATAACACTTTGCTGGTTAGAGTCTTGTGAGGTGAAAGCTGGCGTGCTAGACTAAGGCAACAGTTGGGGGCCACTGTGTCCTCCTGTTACAGATGGGAACCAAGGTTCAAGGGGCTGCTGAGTGCCATCAGTGCACAAGCCAAGGGCTGAGAGCACCCAGCTTCCTAAGTTTTGAGTTTTAGGAAGGAAATTTAGTGCTTATTTCATCTGCAACACTGTTGTGTTCATTTCTTTTGTGCCATAATAAAGCACCACGAAGGGAACCGCTAGCTCAGTGCAGTACCAGGAGGCCAGAAACCTAAAGTCCACAGCAAAGAGGGAGAGGTAGTGTTCCTCTGGACACTCCAGGAGAAGATCTGTTTCCCTTTGTATTAGTTACTTGTCCCATCATCTCACCAGAACCCAGCAAAAGCAGCTTAGGGAAGGAAGTCTCTGTTCTGGCTCACAGTTTGAGAGTACAGTCCATCAGGGTGGCAGGACACCGCAGCAGGAGCATTTGGCTTCTCATGCTGAAGCCACAGCCAGGAAGCAGAGGTAGCAGGGGGGTGGTGGGAGATTGGGAGTGGGTTGAGGGTGGGGTGGGGCCTGGAGTTGGGGGAGGGGAGTGGCGCTGAGACTCAGCTTACTTTCTTTTTTTATTTAGTTTGGGATTCTAGCCCATGGAACCATGCCACCCAGATTTAGTATGGGTCTTTCTCCCTCAATTAACCTAACCCAGATCCCTCTCAGATTGGCCTGGAGGTGAGTCTAGAGCCTGTCAACCTGAAAGTCATTTCGAGCCCTCACACCTTCCCAGCTTCTAGAGGCTACCATGTCTCTGAGCTCAATCTACCTCCTTCTCAAAGCCTGCATCCTGGCATCTCATCTCCCTCTCCAACTACCGCTCAGGTCCCCTCATCTGTGTCCTGCCCTTCTCTGTCTCTCATCTTTAAAAGACCCTCCTGGACAACACTTCTTCCACTCAGTGCCCTATATTTAACACATTTTCAAGTCCCCTCTGCTGTGCAAAGTCTCACGATGGCAGGTAGGACCAGGGCATGGACATCTGTGCGCTTCAAGTCTTCCTCCCATAACTCAGAGGTGCCAGGTCATCCATCACAGGTGTTTCTAGAGCACCGAGAAGGAATGATCCACACAAGCATCCCAGGCCAGACCCGTCTGTTTATGCCAAGTAAGGTCCTCACAGATGCATCCATGCTCAACTACAGTGCTGCTCTTCTGAGATGGTGGAGTTGGGGATCTCTATCCTGTAAAGCAGAAAACACTGGCCTTTGCAGGAAAAAACAACAACAACAACCCCACCAACCTTTTATATCAGAGCTCTTACTAAAAGGTATGTATACTTTGGCCAAATAGAAGCTTACCTAAACCAACGAAGTCTTTTGGCTTTCAAGACTGTGGAATATTCTGGAAACACAAACCATACACAGAACATACACTCCTCAAGACAGAGCAGGCGACCCCTCCCCCCACCAGATCATTGCAAAGCCCATGTCCTTAATGGAAACAATGTTTAGTGCCATTTCTTTTATGTGTGTGTGTGAACATGCAAGCATGTGTATGCAAATGTGTATGTGTGTTCACAAGCCTAAAGGGGCCAGAGGACAAGATGTCCGTGTCCTGATTCCACCTGAGAATGTGTGACCTTGCACAGCAAAGGGAACTTGAAAATGTGATTACGTGTACATTGCAAGCTGACATTTCTCAGGTGCTACCCACCTTGATTTTGGAGACCACGTAGGCAAGGCTGGCTAGTGAGCTCCAGGGTTCTGTTTGTCTCGGCCTTCTCAGCATTGGGATTTCAAGAGCATGACACCATGATGAAATTATTTTATGTGGATTTTGGGGATTGAACTCAGGTCTGACTGAGGGAATCTCCCCAAACCCCCATTCCCTTTATACTCAGGCATCAATATGGCATTACCAGACTTGTTTTAGAAGAGTAGTCTTGAGATGCTTAGAGCAAGTCAGACCAGAGGTGCATGGACTCATAGCTGTACCGGATCCACAGTGCTGGTTAGCCACAGCCCATCATTCCACGTTGCTGCCTTATAGCCTTACTCAAGCTTTCTACACGTGTTGATGCTTGTAGCCTGGGCAGAGAAACTGTTCAAGATTTGATTGCCAACTTAATCCCCACTCCCATGCTATGGAGGACAGCCAGGACAGCTCAGCCTCCCATGTGGTAAAGGGATAAATAGAAAAGAATTGGTCAGCCTGGGACCAGGTCCCAGGTCTCTGCAACAATTTAACTTTTCTCTCAGGTCCTTGCCCTGGCCTGGTGCCAGCTATTACTGGCTTTGCCTTCATTGGCTTCTCCCAGCATTTGGCCCCCCCTCTGCCTCATTCTGTTTCTCCACAAGCCACCATAAATCACATGCTTGAATAGTCACCACCTCCCTGTGTTCACCAGTGGTCCTGGCTCAGTTGAGGTAATCTCTCTTGGCTTCCTCCATGCCCCGGAGAAATGTTTCCTTGGAGATCCTTCCAAATCAGAGGCTTGGAGTATGTTGCCACATGAATTTAAGGTTACATCACATTTAAGCTTTCAGAAACCATCATAGCTCACCTTTCCTCTAACTCGTGGTTGAATTGTGACCCTTGAGTAAAGGTACCCAAAAGATAGCTGAGACGTTCTGGAGAGCTCCTGGGATTAGAAGAGAGAGAATTTTTGGACTGGAGATGATGGCTCATTGACATTATTCTCCGCAAAGTCAGTCTCAAAGCAATTCCAGGAGGAAAGCATCTACCTTGACTAGAAAGTGTGTGAAATCCTTTCCAGATGTGGGGTTTTGTGGGCGGTAAAGTTCCCACACTGAGTATCTTTGCTCTTGTTTGAACTTAACTAAATCCCATCCATAAGGTATACATACCCTGCAAAAACAAACCTCCTTTGTATGTGTGTGCATGCATGTATGTGTGTGTGTTTCATGTTCGTGTGGGTATGTGCACATCTGTATGCATGTACATGGGGCCAGAGGTCAATACTCTATTTTATTTATTGATTGACTGACTGACTGACAGACTGATTGATCGATCGATCAATCGATTGATTGAAACAGAGTTGTTCCCTGAATCTGGACCTCATTGATTATTGTAGGCTGGCTGACCCATAGGTTTTAGGGGGTCCTCTTACCTCTTCCTCCCCACTGCTTAGGGTCATAGATACTGCTGTGCCTAGCTTTTTACATGTGTGATACAGGTTTTCTTGCTTGTAAGACAGACACTATACCGATGGAGCCATCTCCCAGCCCCCAATCACTTTTTAACTAAAACTCCTTATTTATAGGTTCATGGATAGCAGCCAGGAAGATGAGTATTCACCATTTTACATCTTTCTTCTGAATGATGCTGTAGTGAGCTTGCTGTTTCTGGAAGCTGGTTGTCAATTTTCTCTGCGTTTGGATGTGGCTATCATTTTTATACTGATCTGCACTCTGTAGATGATCATGATCTGCCCCAATGCTCTGTGGCTAGAGAGATTGCTCAGTGGTTAAAAGCATTTGCTGTTCTTCAGAGGACCCACATTTTGGTTTCCAGCACCATACTGGGTTGCTCTGTAACTCTAAGAAATATGATAACTTTTTCTGGCCTTTGTAGACCCTCAAGTACACATATACATACATAAAACAAGCAAACAAGCAAGCAAACAAACAAACACTGATGCCCCTCAAACTATCCCATTAAATGGCAAGGAGATAGTATCAGACTCCTTATATAAAATCAGTGTTTTAAAAAGATCTGTTTTATTTTAATTATATGCAAGAGCTCTTTACTGCTGAGCCATCTTTCCAGCCCCCTAGAGAGCCAGTATTAATATGATGACAAACCCAGCTAAGGACACACACACACACACAATTTCTCTAATGAACATTACACAAAAATTTGCAGTAATAACTGATGTCAAAAATACAGTAAAAATACCATCGGGCACAATCCAGTTGGTTTCGTTCTAGGAGTGCAAAGACTGTTAAACATACACAAAGCAGTAAACGCAGCACACCACATCAATAGACCCTGAGATAGATCACATGACCATCCTCGGAGATGCAGAAAAGGCCTTTGACACATCCTCCACGATAGAAATCCCTGAGGAAACTTGGAATAGAAGGAACATACTTCAACATAATAAAGGCTGAATGTGATGAACACAGCCAGCATAACAAGTAGGAAAAATTAAAAGCAGTCCCTCTAAAGTCAGGGACAGACAAAGGCACCCACTCTGTTCTCCTGGTCCATATAGTGTTCGATGTCTTAGCTAGAGCAACAGAGCAAGAGATAGAACTAAAAGAGATGCACACGTCTCTGGTCAGAAATTCTGAAGAACCCACTACCTGGAATTCATATGGTTGGATAAATTACCATATAGTCTTCATTGCTTAACCCAGTGAGGTCTTTTTTTCCCCCACAGGCTAAAACAAAACAATAATGTCTCCCAGTCCCTCAAGTATTTAATCCAGGAACCAAATGGTGGGAATGTCATTACATTAGGCTTCCACCTGGGTTGGCCTGAAGTTCATGTGACACTCACAGGAATACTATTTAACCTTTTTTCATTTACTCACAATGTTTACTTATCCATCAGATGTTCCCCTTTCTATGAGGAGCACCCCACTGTGTCTCTTCCAGCTCTTTCAAGGATCTAAAGATGGCACTGGGTTGCTTCCTCTGTGCCCAGCACAGTTTTAGATGTTTTTAAAAAAATCTACCACCCTGTTGAAACATCCTGAGACTCCTATAAAGTAGGTACTGCAGTATCATTATGCTTTACTGAAGATAAAGTAGTCCAGGACAGGATGACAGGCTGGGTAACTGGCCTGACACACACACAGGCAATGTGCACTCCTGTGAAGCAGGACCCTGCAGGGCTTGGGGCTGCCTATTTTTTGAACAGCCCCATTGCACCAAGATTAACAGGACAACTTTCCCCCCTCAGATTGTTACACAGAGATGCAAACTCGGCTTGAAACAGGAAAAGAGTGAAACGGGCTGGGTGGGAACTCCTGGGAATTGGAACACCTGCTTCTTCTCAAGGCCGGGGCATGTTTCACACAGTGTTCCAGGGTAGTTGCTAGACTGGTCCAGTGCTCCAGAAGAAGCCAGAAACATAGCTTTGCAACATGAAGGTTCTCTTTAGAAAACAAAAAGAATTCTTGAAGCTGAGCAAGTATGTGCAAGTTGAGGTGAGTATGTGGGCAGATCTAAGCCATCACCTTAGGAGGATGTGACACAGCCATGGCAGCACCTGGAATGTGATATGTAAGTTCTATGTGCTGACGGAGGCATGTGGGAGAAACACTGTAGTAATCCAGAGTGACGGAGAAAGATGGATTCCATGTGATTCTGCATGGGGACAGTGACAGTTTAGGTAGTAAACGAAAGGACCAGACTTAGAAAAGAGAAGAGAGTATGGAAGCCATGGTAGGGGCATAATCAATGCATCTGTGATCCAGGGAGGCTGTTACTCATTAAGTGTGGGGATCACTGCTCTCATGGGTAAAGAATTGTTCCAGCAGTGTGCCCAAGCCAAAGGGTAAGAGGTTAACCTCTGGCACTATTGACTTCCCATCTTAATTAGTCAGTGCCTGTGGTCGGACCTTAAACACCGATCCATGACCTGGACCATGCAGGAGGCTGTAGAGTGAAGTCTGTCCAGGAAAGAGAACCAAGATGAGCTGTCTGGGCTTTGACCCCAGAACACCTGGCTAGAATCTGGGTCAGCTAAGTTGGAGAGCAGAAGAAATGGAGATAAGAGATCACCTAGAAATGGGTTCAGACTCCTCAGATAGGAATCTAGGAGAGCCATGGAAATAGAGAAGGGGAGGGCACCCAAGAAGTGCCATATTGGGAGCAAGGGGCTGAGCTTAGAACATGTGTAGAGTGGATCAAGAAATGATAACATCTCTAGACACCTGTGGATGGAAGAGCAAGGGGAGTATATACATCATTTGTGGGACAGTTGACTTCCCTTGCCTTCCCTTTCCTTCCCTTCCCTCTCCTTCTGTACCCTCCCTTCTCCTCCCCTCCTCTCTTTTTTTCCTCTCCCTCCATTCCTTCCCCTCTTCTCTTTCTTCGACAGATCCTCATATAGTCCAGGCTGGCCTTTAACTGGCTAAGTTTAACTGACCTTGAGCTTCGAATCCTCCTGCCTCTGTCTCCAGAGTGGTAAGATGATAGTCCTTGGCCCTTCTATGTGGTGCTGGGGATTGAACTCAGGCCTCCATGCCACATGCCAAGCACTGTGGCTCTCTAGCAACTGAGCCACACTCTCAGCCCCTTCAGAAGTTATTTTTGTATTTCCCTATATAGAAACAAAATGTCTGTAAATACAGAAAATAGAATATATTTTATCTTATTTTATATATCATCTTTCTTCATGCTGCTCAGAAGTTGCTATAGCAAGCAGATCAAAGCTTTAAGGTGGGGAACCGGGGCAGGATGGACTTGTTTTCATCAGAAGGGAAAATGTGAAGTATAGTGACATTCTGATATGAAGCTTGGGGAAGGAACAAATGGAGGCAGCTCGGAACTGGGGAAGTCCACATTTATGGAGCATCGATGGTGTCTGGGGCACATAGGAAGGCCTCGTGTGAATTTTCTCACTTACACTTGGAAAAGCTCCAGGCTCTGGGTGCTCTCAGTACCCCTGCTGTTGAGTTGGAGGAAGTAAAGCTTGAAAATTGTGAATAACTTGAAGGGCAGCCACGGCAGGAGGCAAGGACAGTCAGATAGCAGTCGGATCTTGATGTGTTTTCCAGGTGGCTCCAGTGACAGCCATGCTGTCTTCATTCTGAGATCCCATAGGTCCTGAATAGGCGCTCTGCGGGTTTGACTTGATCAGCTCCCTGGATTCATCAGAACCTTGTTTATATAGTGAGCACAAGGCTTCTCGTGGAGTTAAAGGGACTGTCACTCACGTTTTTACAATAGTCTAGAAACTTCCATATTAAAGAAAAATTTTATTTGGCTAGTGTATTAGGATTCTCCAGAGAAACAGAGCAAATAAGATGTCTATATATCTCTATGTAAAGTATATATAGAGATAACTATTTCTTATATCTAATAAAGATATTGTGGGCTGGGAAGATGGTTCAGTGGTACAGTACTTGGCTCACAAGCATGAGTCATGACTTGAATGTGGTTGCCCAGAACCTATGTTAGGGGGGGAAAAAAAGCTGGACATGATGACATGCATCTGTAATTTCAGGACTAGGCAGGGGAAGACAGGAGCATGTCTGGGGTTTGCTAGACAGACAGCCTAGCTGAATCAATGGGCATCAGGTTCATGAGAGACCCTGTCTCAAAAAACATAAGGCAGAGAATGATAAATACCTTATGTTGACCTCAGGTCTTCATATACATATGTATATATTCAGGAACACACACTCACTTGTACACATGTGAGTTTTATTGTATGTGAGGTTTATTGTAAGATGCTGGCTCACACATAGAGACTGAAAATCCCACCATCTGTCCCGTAGAGAGGCTGGTGTGGCGTGTAAGGCCTGAGAAGCAGAATGCTGATCATGCAGATCATAGTCTGAATCTGAAGACTGAGAGTCAGGAGGGCAGTTGGTGGGAAGGGGCCGCAGTTCCAGCTCAGTGGTCACAGAAAGGACTGATACCACCCACGTTGGTGAGAGCTTCATCTGCTTTACTCTGCTTGTGGAATGCTAATCTCTTTGAAAAGCCCCACACAGGCACACCCAGAAATGATGGGCATTGTGACTGGATCAAGTTCTCCAAAAAAGTAGCAATTAGTGTTGGGATAAGGAAGTCTGATAGGACAACTCTGTGTTGGAAGAGGTCTGGGCCTTTGGAGTGAGAGAGATATGAGTTCAAATCCCAGCCCCATTGCTTACTGGACATGTGACTTTGAACCAATCATTCAGGGCTCAGTGTCTTAGTTTCCTGACACTGTATGGACACTGTATAACATTTTATAGACCTTGATGGATTGCTGCAACAGTTAAGGGATATAAGTGTGTGCTCTATTCTTCTCCCCTTCTCTCTGATACTCCCCCTTCTCCTTACTTGTCCTGTCCTTTGAAGGTAGTTTAGAGTGAGATTTGGCAAGCTTTTGCTTGAAGAGTCAGAAGTGAACATTTCAGACTTCCTCAGCCACACATTCTGTGTAGCAGCTCTTTGCCTCACTGATGCATAAGACAGAGAGATGTGTAAGATGTACATGTTGTGTACATGAATGGGTTTGGGCCTGAGCCAATAAAGCTTTATTGACAACACCTGACAGTGGCCCAGATTTGACCCAAGGGCTTCTCTGTTCGGAGACTTGGTGTAGAAGACTGTGCTTAGATTTGGGTATGGAATGCTCTCTGCATTTGAAGCAGTTTGACTGTGTTCTAGAAAGGTGATTCTGCACAGCTCCTCACTACTGGCCCCTCGCTTACCTTTAGCAAACAGTGGCAGCTGGATTTCTGCGGCAGTGCAAAGATGCACTGAGGATTTAGATGAGATTTTAATCACTTGTAGTGGCTTGGAGATTAATCTTGTCAGATAGACTTTCTTTTTTTTTTTTTTTTTTTTGGTATATGTGCTGCTGAATTGAGCAATGAGATTGACTTTCATTTGTACATTGGTGCTGGCAAAAAATAAACTTACAGGATATATATATACACATACACACACACACAAAGAATCAGCTTTACTCTGTGGCTTACAGAAGGCAGGAAAGCCCTCGACTCAGACCAGGAACATGGTGCCATAGACCTTGCTGCTCTTGTCAGCCTCAATCCTACTGGTTCTAGGCTGTTTTATACTAAATACTGTGGATTCTCTCCATATATATATATATATATTTAAGTTTTAAGGGAGTAGCTTTTTACTTCAAAGCAGAAATACTCTTAGGTCAGCCTTTCAAAATCCATTTTCTGGGGTTTGAAAAGTGAGGGGAAATACCTTCGATCTAAGCAAGTTATGATGAGGCAGAAGGGTTGATTGTTTGAGTTCAGGAGTCCAAGGCCAGCCTTGGCAACACTGTGACCTCTTCTCAAGAAATAAATAAACCAATAGGGCCTTCTAACACATGGGTAATATATAGGGTGGCCAGAAGAATGTACTGTATGGACTCTGAGGGTTGTCACAAGGCAAGGGTCCCTGTTCCTCCTTCTGAAAATGTCTTTGTTTGTTTTCTGTTGCTATGACAAAACACCGTGATCAAAAAGCAATTTAGGGAGCAAAGGGTTTATTTGGCTTACACTTCCGCATCACAGTCCATCATGAAAGGAAACTGGGTCAGGAGCTCCAGGTGGGAACCTGGAGCCCAACGAGCACCAACAGCAGTCCTCTCTCAACTTGTCACCGACACTGTGTGGGAGGATGGGTATGCTCCAGAGGCCAGCTGCAGCCGTCCTTCGCTGAGAAGGAAGCCAGCATGACCGAAACTGCAATGGGAGGAAAGAGAGAGAGGCAGAGGGACCACAACCTACTGATGAGGTTGAGACATCTGTATCCAGATGTGTGCAAACCCCAGAGCACCTCTGGGGTTTCCAGTGTCATATGCTCATTAATTCTAGTTCTAGCTGAATTAACTCTGATTGGAGGCTCCTCTGTTTGAAAACTGAAGGGGCCTTATGAAACGAGGCAGGCACCATAAGGGTTAACTTGGATCTTGAAATAAATGTTTGAGGAAGAGGATATAGCTACTTCATTGATAAGACTAATCCACAGGATATGATGCCAAAGAGAGACAGAGGGACAGAGAGAAAAATTTGCCCTTTTACTGGTTTCAAATAGCCACTGAGCACACCTGCCATAGACATTGCTGTGACTAAATCGTGGCCACCACTACTAAATGGTGGACCCCTGGGCCCCTAGTGTAATGAATGGCATTTGGACATAGCATCTTCAGGAGTTAGAGTCAAGTGAGGCCACACAGGTGGAACTCTCAAGATAGCCTTACATAGACAGACATTGCTGTCTCCCTCTCTCCCCTTTCCGTTTTCTTTTGTCCCTTTTTTGTCTCTGCTGCTCATTCTTTCTCCTTCTGCCCCTCATCTTGTCCTGCCAAAACCTGTGCAGAGATCACATGAGCAGAAACAGTGGCTATCTCTGTGCCAGGAAGAGAGCCCCCATCAGAACCAGCACCATGATGTTGGACTCCTGGCTTTCAGATCTCTGAGAAAATAACATCTGTTGCTTATGCTACCCAGTCTGTGAGTGTTTGTCTCTCTGTGGTAGTCCAAGCTCAGGAATATGCAAGCTAATGGGCAGGCTGATCTCATTTTGCCTGGGAAGTGAGTCCTGGAGTCTTGAGTACATTGACAATACTGCCCCTAGCTCCATGACCTGAATCAGGCTTCTGCCCTAGTGCATTTCTTGGCCCCATGATACCTTTGAGGAGTTTGGGGTTCTAAATATGCCCACTATGGTTTCTCAAGCATTTCAAAATATGCTGAGTAGTTTTTTGGTCACCTGGGAAGAGGGAACCTTGATGGATGAATTGCCTCCATCAGATTGGCCTGTAGGCACATCAGTGGGACATTTCCTTGGTTAGTGATGATGTGCAAGGGCCCAGCCACTGTGGGCAGTGCCACCCCCAGGTTTCTGTCTTGGTTTGGTGTCTGTTGCTTTGGTAAAGACCCTGACCAAAAGCAACCTGGGGAGGAAAAGGTTTATTCGGCTTATAGTTTATGGTCTATCGTCGGAGGAAGCCAAGCAGGAACCTAGAGGCAGGATGTGAAAGAGGCCAGGAAGGAACCCTGTTTTTACTGGGGCACTCCACCTGCTTTCTTATATAACCCAGGAACCCTTGCCCAGGGGTGGTTTTGCCTGCCGTGGGCTATGCCTTTCCGTATCAATCACCAATTAAGAAAATGCCCCATAGGCTTCCGTACAGGCCAGTCAGATGGAGGCAGTCTCTCAAACGAGCTTCTCTCTTCCCAGATGATCTAGCTTCTGCCATGTCAGGGGGGGAAAATCAATGAGCAGGATAGCTCCCCTCATGGTGGACTATAGCTTGTAAGCCATTGTCATCCATCTCCTGCCCTAAGTTGCTTTGGGTCATGGTGTTTGTCAGAGCAACAGTAACCAAACACCAACAAAATTTGCCACACATATAGCAGGATGCTTAGCAGCCTTGGCCTGTCCTCCAGGGGATCCTCCTCGTCCCTGGGACAACCACACCCACCTGCATCCCTTTCACACACCCCCTCCCCAGGTGGCATTGACCCTAGGTGCAGCCACCTTCAAATGCTGGAGTCTAAGGCTTTCCCATTTTGCTTGGTCGTAAGGCTCACGGGCCATATGTTGAAGCTTCCTCAGGGATCAGAGCTATCCATGGAAATTTTCATTTCTGGGGGTCTGTCTGGCCAGGAGATGTCCTCATACTATGGGGTATCCAAGCCAAGACAAAGGTAGCAAGTAAGAAGTATAAACTCCAGGCCCCAGAAAGGCAGAATGGCTTGTGTCCAGAGGTCTTGAAGTCAGTACTGTACCTTGAGAAATGGTTTAATTGAATTCTTGCCTCCAGACAGAACACATTAAATTTATGGAGAGTGTCAGCATGTCCCCTGCTGACCCTTGTCCATCCATCTTGGTCCCTATTCTCAGAAGTCCCTGCTTTAATTACTCTTGCTGCAATTTATGCCAGCTGCTATTTGCTTCCCACCAAAACATACTACCTGGAGATAACAGACCCCCCAGTGGCTTGGGGACTGAGTCCCAGGAGTGGGGAGATTGTGTGAAAATTCCAGTATCACCCAGTTAGTAGAATCATTAACAACAACAACAACAGCATACACACACAATGTGATATTTTACTGGTGTACTATGGGACACTGGTGGTCTAGAAAGATTATAAAGAACAAATGAGCTGTTTTAAAATCATAGCATAAGGTGTTATATGTTGGTGGTAAAGCTGCTGTTCAAAAAACCCACCACACTGCCAATCACATAGAAGTCCAACATGGCAGGGCTGGGGAGATGGCTCAGCTGGAAAGTGCTGGCCATGGAGTATAGGAACCTGAGTTCGAGCCACAGAGGCTATGTGAAAAAGCTGGCATAGTGGTACGGACTTGTAATCTGGGCACTGGGGATGCCCAGACAGGTCCAGAGAGAGGACGGTGGTATGTGCACTCACACACACACCTGTGCATCCACACAAACACACAGCTGCGTGCATACGAACACACAGCAGTGCAGTTCGGAACCCTGCATCATGACCAACTGTGGCGGCGAGCGGCTATGTTACCGTACCTTTTCTCTACGGTACTTTCTGCGTTTCAGTAGGCACTCCTGTTCCTCTAAAACGTTCCCCGTAGACCTTCATACCATGTTACACCAGATGCAGCCTTGGTCATCAGGTGTTGGATCTCTGTCGCCTCAGTTTCCCTGTGCCTGCCTTGAGCTCCTGAAATTTGGGTCATCGTGACGCAGGCAGCAATAGACCATGCTATGCAGATGCCACAGCGCCAAGGCAGGGCAGACTGTAGCAGCCAGAACTGTGGGAGGATGCCACCGGATGTGTCTCGGTGAATCCCCTCCCTTCTCAGCATGTCACTGTCGTCCTGGCATTAGGCAGCACGCTAGCTGGCATGCGAACACTGTATGTTGAGTTAGTTAATCCTTTCAATGGCCCCGGAGTGTAGGTAGCTGCCTTGTTCCATCTGACAGGGAGCAATCCGAGGTTCAGAGAGATTCGTTCGCTCAGGTTCACAGGGAGTGTAAATGTAACCCTGGAAGAAAGAGAACTCCACAGGGAGCGCTGCCCCTTTAGCTGGCCTGCTCTCTGCTCCCCAGGGCTTGGACTGGAGCAGGAGAGGCAGGAGGTGGTGGTGGGTGGCTCCTTCCCTCCAAGAGCAGCCCCACAGGATGTCGTCTGCTCTCAATTACCACTCTGCCTGCCTCTGTGGCAGCTCTCCAGCCAACACACGTGCTTAGGCTGTGCTTAGGCTGTTGGCCAGGAACTAAATTTATTTGCGAGCCCAGAGTTCAAACAGGTACATAAATTACTGGTGCACAGCCTCATTTCTCAGCGTGGCCTGACACAGCTGAGTACCCGGCAAGGTTTTTACAGGCTGTGCACTCAGAGCCTCTTGAGCTGGCTGGTCCTGCCAGGCACTTTCAGTGATCACTCCATCCTAGGCAGCAGGCTTGGGACCCAGGACCACTGGAGGCATTTTCTCCATCCATAGCAGAGCTCTGAACTCCGCCCCACCTCACCCTTGCACCCTGCTGTTATACATTTTCCGACCCACCACCCACCCATCTTAGACTCTTTTATGCTTCCCATTGTCTAAAGTACTAAAGTACTAAAGTACTAAAGTACGACCTCCTTCAAGTGACTTACAAGGTCCCTTACATTCAATGTCTGCCCTCCCTCCCACACTCCTTTGCCTTCCCTGTGTCTTCTATCCTCCTCAGCCTTTTACAAATGATACAGGTGAGCCAAGCCAGACATGGAGGTGCTGTCTCGACTGCTGGAGAAGCTGAAGCAGAAGGATTGCCAGAGCCCAAGAGTTCAAGGCCAGCCTGGTCAAACTACAGAGATCTTGCCTCAAAAAGAAGGAAAGAGAAGCAAACGTTGGGGGGGGCGGGGGAGATAACTCAGTCGGTAAAGTGTTATCAAGGCAAAGGCGGTGGCTTGAGTTCAAAAATAATCAAAATGGTGGTGTGCCCTTGTAAACCCAGCACTGAGGAAGTAAAGACAGATAAGTCCATGGTACTCCCTGGGCAGCCAGCTTGCTATACTGTGAGAGGTCCAGTCCAATGAAAGACCCTGTCTCAAAAACCAAGATGGATGGTGCCTGAGGAAAAAATACCCAAGGTCTGGCTTCTATATATGTGTGTGTGTGTGTGTGTGTGCATGCACACATATATGTATATACATACATGTACACATATGAATATACACATGTACATACACAGACACACAGATAAACACACACATATGCATACATATTAAGGGAGGAAAACTGAAAGTAGACAAGTAAGGGCTTGAGGTATAGAGAATGCTCTTCTGCAGCCCTTAGAGGTCAATCCTCTATGGGTGGAGAAGTTTGTGTCACTCAGGGTTCTGCTAGGACCAGCGAACTCACCATCCTGTGACCACAGCACATTCCATTCTGTTCAGTTTCTCAGTCGTGGAGTCTATTGCTGCCTTTCCATCACCCAGAGCCATGAAATATTGCCATCTTTCTTGAGGTATTTTTCAGGGATGGTCCACAGCAGAACCATTGAGGACTTTCATGCAGATTAGAGAAGACACCCCGAGACCCCACCATGCCTTAAAGAGAACTAGGAAATTCACGGGGCCGACAGCATCTTAGGCATGGGAATCACTGAGCCTTCTAGCGAATGTGCCATTTGCTGAGTGGATGGAAGGCAGTAGAGTCTGCTTGAGCGTTTCAGGGAGAGAGAGGAGGAGAAAGAAATGGAGTTGATGCTCGACTCAGATCTGCATCGATCCTCCCTGCGGAAAGTGTCCTCTGCGTTGTCATTTTCTCTCATCATCATGATAACTCTTTTCCATTATTATTAAGACATTTTAATAAATTATTTATTCACTTTACAACCCCTCTTGTAGCCCCCTCCCTCCTCTCCTCCCGGTCCCACCCTCTCTCCCTCTTTCCCCATCTGTCCTCCACTATTCCTCAGAAAAGAGGAATTCCTCCATCTGTTCATTAAGTTGCATCAGGACTCTTCCCCTGAGACCTGGCAAGGCAGCCCCACCGGGCATCAGGACTGAGCTCATCCTCCTCCTCCTCCACCAGAGGAAAGTGATCAAAAAACAGGCAGCCGAGTCCATTGTCAGAGTCAGCCCCAGCTCCTCTTACTAAGGGACCCACATGAACCTTGAGCTGCCCATCTCCATCTGCTACATCTGTGTAGGGGGCCTAAGTCCAGTCCATGCATAGACCTTGGTTGGTGTTTCAGTTGCCACAAGCCCCTCTGGGCCCTGGTTAGTTGGCTCTGTTGGTCTTCTTGTGTAGCTCCTGTCAGCTCTAGGTCTTTTTATCCTTCCCCCGACTTTTCCACAAGACTCCCTACGCTTTGCCCAATGTTTGGCTGTGAGTCTTCACATCTGTTTCCATCTGCTGCTGGATAGAGCCTCTCAGAGGACAGCTATGCTTGGCTCCTGTCTGCAAGCATAGCAGAATATCGTTAATAGTGTCGGGGTTGGCCGTCTCCCGTAGGGTGGGTCTCAGGTTGGGCCAGGCATTGTTTGGGCTTTCCCTCAATCTCTGCTCTATATTTCTGCACACGTTGTAGGCAGGGTAAGCCTGGGGTCGAGGTTTTTGTGGGTGGGTTGGTTTTCCCATCCTTCCACTAGGAGTCCTGTCTACTTAGGTGTCCTCTTTGGTCTCCATGACCCCTGCTACTGGAGTCTCAGCTAGAGTTACCCCCATAGCCTCCCAGAAGCCTAGCCTGTCTAAGGTCTCCAGCTTGTCATAGAGATGCTTCCGCCTGCAGTTTCTCTTCTCTCTGTAGGCCCTCTATCCTCTCGACCCTGCTCATCCCAGGTCTGGTCTCCACTCCCATTTCCCTCTGTGCTCCCTGTCCTACCTGGTTCCCTCCCTTCAACCACCTCCGCTGTCTGTTTTATTTCCCCTCCTGAGTGAGATTTAAGCATCCTCCCTTGGGTCCTTCTTGTTACTTATCTCCTTTGGGTCTGTGAATTGTCGTATGTAGCCTGCGGTACGTATACATTGTGATAATTCTTTAAGAAAAGAGGATCCCCATGTTGAAAACCCATTCCCAGAGAGGGTATGCAGGTTGCCGACAGTCACACAGCTAGTGTAAAGGACAGTATCTTAGTAGACCACATTTCTTCTGAAACACAAAGTCCTGATGCAAGTTAACAGAAGAGCACAGCCCAAATAGTAATATGGGTTACTCTGCCCTACAAAATACTTCTTCCCCAAAGGTCTACCCGGTATTTCTTGTTATCCAAATACAAGTCAATCAAAGTTGAAATTCTTACCAAGTTTACAAGTTTTGAAAGCTGGCAGACATAGTTGTTGGTGGGTGTTTTGGGTTTTTGTTTTTGTTTTTATTTTTTGTGGGTTGTTTTGTTTTTGGCATAGAGCATTAGTCAGTGTTTAGAATCTGTTCTTTGGACATTTGGGGGATTGTTACACGTCTGATTGAAGGAATTACCACAGGCTTCACGTTGACCTGCCTCATGCAATTAGTCTTTTTTTGCTTTTACATTATTAAAAATATTTGGGCTACTAAACTACATCTAACAAGAAAATGTTATCTGTTTTTTAAAAGTAACTTCTTTCTTGTCCAATACATCTGGGGGAGTTAATTGGTGTAAATATATGGAAATAGGATCATTTTAGTGAGAGGCAGCAGTTACCAGTTCTCACGCACTGGAGCAATCTGTCTCCCTTCAAAATGTGACAGTTGGCAGCAAATCTTGGGCAGATGAGGGACTGGGATTGTTTTCTGATGCTCACTATCCACCCTGGCCTCCTCCAGCTCTTATCTGGCTTCCGGTCGCCAGTGTCTTTTACTCACAGTGGAGCTCTGTTCACTGGGATAGCTTGCACGGGAACGGAGGTACTAGGGTATGCACTCTGGAGGGAACCAGATTTGATGCTCTCTCCCTCAACTGTGGGGTGGCTTTTGGCGGCTCCCCATCATGTAGAGAATCCATCAGCTGCCAGGAGAAGGCAATGGAGCATGTGAGACCCAGGAACTAACTCTATTTCCTAGCAACCAAGGCGAGCCCATTTCTCCTCTGTCAGCGGGAACCTGCAGATTTATGTGAGCTACAAAGCCCGTTATCACCGTAATAAACTATATATTTGCAGGCGGTATTTACAGCCAGCTAATCGTGTCTCTTCATCCTGGCAGCCCCCAAGCTGGCTGGATTCCCATTTGGAGCCCCCCAAAATACGATTAGGTGGTTACTGAGTTCTAATTTAGTTAACAGCAGTGCTTGACAAAGCTACTAACCGCCTAATTATGAAGGAAGATTACTGATACCATTAATTGAATGGTTGTAAAACTCCGGTGAAGTCAGATGGTCGTGAAGTCCATTTTCAATTTACTAGGCTATTAAAAGTATTTCCGGCCATAAAATAAACAGACACAAAGCATACTAAACAGGCTAATATGGAAACATAAAAAGAGAAGGGAGAATCCTGTCGCAGTAATTAGCTCTCATGATTAGCTGCCCCACAGACCCAGTGGCAGAAATTAAAGATGAATTACGACAGCACTCCGGGGAAGAAGGCTTGCAGGGTGGTGCTGCCTACAGGTGGGCAGAGTCGCCCCTCCCCCCACCCCATCCCCAGACCCCCCCCCACTAGGGCTGCGCCTCTGGCTTCCTTAGGACCATGGTATCTGTTGTTTGTGACCAAAAGGTGCCTGATTGTCCTGTTTCCTCACCTGGAGCCTCAGTTTCCCGTGGGAATGGATTGGTTTAGCAGCTTAGTGGTTCTAAGACTCCATAACGAGATGTCGCCATGTCACATCAGGCTACCCCAGATTCTTCTGGATTTTGCTGTGGAGTACTCGTTCATATACATAAACGTCCCTTTTATCTTGATGAAACCATAGATCAGAGATCATTATCAAGATAAGCCTGAGAAGCTCCAAGCATTCCACAGGGACGGTGGTGTGTGTGTGTGTGTGTGTGTGTGTGTGTGTGTGTGTGCGCACTCACACGTGCTATCGGATACTTTCTGCCAGTTCTGGTTCCCCACATTCTAGAAGGTTCTCAGAAGGAACCCAGTCCATATACCACTCACTCGCCAATTATCCAGTCTTTTCTCTGTCCCTGCTTCTAGTTCATGGGCTATTAAGTTGTTAGGGGGCTCACGGATGTTTGTTTGTTTGTTTAAGACATTGTTTAAACATGTAAAGCATGTCCTGTCACAGATCACCTAGGAGACGGAATTTGGGAAACGGTAAGAGAATCTGTATGAAAAAAAAGTAAGAATGATATTTAGAGTAAAATGTGTTACTGAAAAGGCCTTCATGTAGAGATACCCGAAAACTCTACTAGACAGTGAGAACATCTCCGCATGCTCAGGTCTCATGCAGGCTTTTTGCCGAGGTCAAGGAAACTGCAGAGATGATGAATTGTGTTAAGTTCTCATTTTCACAGGACACTGGAATCCAAAGAGAAGGCCAAGGCATGGCAAACTTATGCTTTTAGACAGAGAGTGGTAAACTTGTGAAGGAATTTCAGGGGAGCTGTTATCTAGGGCAGGGTGGGAGACGGAAGGGATGCTGCTTAGAGCTATGTGGGGTGGGAAGATGGAGGAGCCATGGGAGGCAAGAGTGGCTTCAGAGATTGTTTGCTTGCGCTCATCGTGGCCCTGAGGCTCTGGTGATCCAGGTAATTTCCCAGGACCTCTGCTGGGGAAGAGGTTTTATGGCTTGCTACATATTGGGCAGACAGGCTACTGGGTCCCTTCCATAGCTAAGTGCCTCAGGTGATGTCAGCACGAAGAAATCTAATGCCAGTGTGAAGTGTTCTGCCTCAGCTCCTTCAGAGGAAGATGAAGGGACACAGTGTCACTACCCGGTCCACAGAGGGAGAAGGTGCCTCACCCGATATTCCACAGCCAGAAACACAAACCCCATCTCTTTCTCATGTTCTGAGCCACGAATGCCTCTAAGGGGGCAGAACCAGGCTCTTAGTCCCTGGGCTGAAGAGATGGCTGAGTCAGTAAAGTGTGGCTCCCCAGGTCCCGCTTAAGAAAGCTGGGCCTGGCAGCACATGCTTATAGTCCAACTGCTGGAGAATTTGTGACAGGCAGGGTCCTGGGATTCACTGGCCACCCAGCCCAGCCTTCATAAGCTCCACATCAATAAAAAATGCTGACACACACACACACACTAGACCTTACCTGTGGAATGCTTGGAGCTTCTCAGGCTCATCTTGATAATGACCTCTGATCTATGGTCTCATCCAGGTGGCAGGAACCCTTAGGTACCCTCAGCAGGTGGCAGAGATGCAGCTCTGACCTCAAAGGGAGTAAGAAACAGTGTATCCTGGAGTCAGACATGGCTGACCATGACCCAGGATATCGCCAATACTGGGTTCTGCTATGGTAATGGTTTGGTGAAGATTTTATAGTAACAAAGTAAAAAAAAAAAAAGTCATTAATCAAGTCTTTTGAAAATGCATTGGTGGGAACATCAGGCAGGGAATCTTTGCTGTAGGCCTCAGATACCATCTGATGACATCCTTGGCCTTTAAGCTAGTGGACAACAAAGGTCAGTTTGTACATACCAGTAAAAGAGCCAAAGATAGCCCCAGAGAATTCAGCTCCAGAACTGCAGCATTCCAGCTTTCCACAACCACAAAATTGGGCTTTTGGGGGTTTTTTGTTTGTTTGTTGAGACAGAGGAGTACTGAATGGCCTGGAACTCACTATGTAGACCAGGCTGGTCTTGAACTCACAGAGATCTACCTGCTTCTGTCTCCCAAGCGCTGTGATTCAAATCATGTACCACCATGTATGTATGGCCCAAGATTTTTTAATAATGTATGTGTGTGTTCTGTGTCTGTGTGGGTATGTATACATGAAGTCAAGTGCTATGGATGCTGTCTCACATGGGTGCTGAGAATCAAACTTGGGTCCTCTACAAAAGCAGAATGTACTCTTAATTTCTGAGTCATCTTTTCAACTCCGCAACCGCAAAAGTGTTAATCATTAAGTCATCCATGTAAACTCTTAAATACAGGATCTATTTATTTGTTCGTTCGTTCATTCATTCATTCATTCATTCATTCATTCTGTACTTCAGTTCACAACTACAGAGGCAGGAACACTGATTGGTAGGTACCAGTTGGTACCAGTTTTCTGGGTTGTAACATAATCTCTAGACAAGACAGACTGTCATGTTGGTGCCAGTGAGAACCTGAGGTGTCTTGTTCAGAAGTTAGGAAGAGTCTATGGATGACGACAGCCCAGCATAGTTGAGCAATGGAGGTAGAACCCCATGCAATGGCTTAAGACACATATGGCTCCATGAAGTCCAAGGACCTCTTTTCTATACCCTGTCCCTGTCCTGCAGCTGGGCCCCATCCTTGGTGAGGTTCAGATCTCGTAAGCATTGTTTCTCAGATGGTGACTACTGCAGTGGGACCGCTCATTCCTCATGTGACATCTTCCTAGGCTTAGGGCCCTGGGAGGATAGTTCTGTGGGCCTTCCCGCCCACTGTATGGATAAGCATTGGTTGATTATTTTAAATATCAGAAGCCTGTCTGTCCCCATCACCCACTTTACCCTTGCCCTGCTGTATTACTGTCCCAGCTTCCACAGAGAAGGACTTTGGAATGCAACAGCCCCCCAGATTCTAATAGGCCCAGCAGGGTAGAAATTGTAATTACACTTTTTCTACTTAGCATTTGCCATCGGGAAGCTAGAGGCTTAGGCATGGGACAGAGTCAGAATTTGAATTCAGGACATGATCTTTTTGTGTGTGGTGTATTTGAATGTATATATGTGTGTGTGCATGGATGCATGCCCCTACACATGTATGTACATGCATGTGAAAGCCAGACATTGATATCAAGTGTTTTCTTTCATTGTTCTCTTTATTTTTTGAGAGAGGGTCTTTCACTGTACCTGAGAGGGAATGGCTGAGAGATGAAGACCTCGGGTGACTGTTAGCATGAGGAGAACAGACTCACAGGAGGCAGGCTTCAGTGAGACAGCTCATTTAATTGGGGAGAACAGAGGCTATTTAAGACTTTGGGGATCAGGTAGAGGCTTTTGGGGTAAGTATGCATTACTGGCCGGGGCCAAGGTGCTGGGAATGCCTTATTTACATGAAGGGAAATTTCAGGTACTTATTGGACAGGAGCTTATAAGGGTAGAGGAGACAGAGGAAGTTTAACCTCTAACCTGGCTGCTAGGCTATGTGATCACTTCAAGGGTGGCGGAGGTGGGGCCATAAGGCTGCATGTCCTGGGACATGCAGTCCCAGGACAGGGAGGGAATGGTTCTACTCCCTGCCCGTCTAAAGAAAAGGATTTCAGGGTTTGGACATGCTTTGACCTTAGTCGCAGCTCTTCGGCCCCACCTCCCCCAATAATGTTGGCTTGGGCACATAAATCTAGCTACTCAGGAGGCTGAGGAGGGAGGATCATAGGTTGCTATGTTCGAGGTATACCCGGGCTACATGGAGAGACCAAGAAGTCTGTGTAACTTAGTGAGAACCTGTCCAGAAGGGAGAAAGAAAAATTCTGGGTTGGAGGCTAGGGATGTAACTCAGTGGTTAAGCAATTTCCTAACAAGCAATGAGCTACCCCACCCCCAGCACACACACACCAGGGGTGTGTTGATAGAATCTTATGAGCCCCAAATCTGAATTCTGAATGAAATAAATTATACAGCAGTTTGACAGGTTCAGAACACCCTATTCCAAATAGGACATCTTTTTTTTTTTTTTTTCCTTCTTCTCTATTTTGAGCTGAAGGAATTTGAGAGCTAGCAGAAGCAGAGATGAGTCCCGCCTTTTTCTGAAGTGAGTCCTCAGAACTTCAGGTGAAAACTTCGGTCTCTATACTCAAAGTGAAAGGGCATCCCCCAAAGATAGGGACTCCTAGATCACTCCCGAAGACAGGGGCTCTCAAGTCACTCTCAAAGACAGGGACCCCACACAGAATCCAGACCAAGAAGCCTTGCTCAGGGTAACAAGAGTTATATCTGAAACATGGATGAAAATGCTTGCATGTAGAGGAATGTTAATTCAGAACATGGCTGTTAAAGCAAGAGATCACATCCAAACACCTTCCAGGTCTGTGTGATACGACTGAAATACAAACATGCCTGTAATATAGAAGACAGAGGCAAGCAGATCTGAGTTCAAGGTTAGCCTGGTATAGAGCAAGTTTCAGGTAAAGAAAATCTTAGATCCAGGCTTGGTGGTACATGCCTTTAATCTCAAACAATGAAGGTAAAGTTAGTTTGTAAAAGGAAGCACCCATGTTTGAAAGTGATGCCTAATCATGTGGCAGAAACAGTGACGAAGAATCAGAGAAAAACTTGACAGAATAGGATACGTTCAACTCTCAGAAGAAGAAAGAGGAAAGGGAAGCTACTTTAAGGGCAATGAGAGAGAGAACAGAGGCAGTTTTACCAGGACAAGAATAGAGAGACAGATTGCAAAAAGAAAGAGAATCCAGGTGAAGACTGAATGAGCCAGAGAAGGAGAAGGAGCCAGAGATTAGAGCAGACTGCTAGAGTTAGTTTGAGGCCAAGCAGAGCAAGTCTGAGGCTAAGCAAGAAGCCAGATTGAATCAGTTACCTGGGAGAGGAGTTTGAGCCAGAACATCTGAGTTGAACCAGCCAGCCAGAGCTCAGTAAGAACAAGAAAGGGTGAGCTTATTAAGCTGTAAGTCTCAGAGGCTAAAAACATTCTAAGCCTAGGTTAGATTGTATAGAGGCTAGAAGCTTCCAGGACTAGGCCAAGGTTAACAGACAGAGACATAAACCTCTGAGACAACAATTTAAAGAGGAGAATAAAAGTTCATTTTTACACTTGTGACTTCACAATGTCAGACTTTCTTGAATAACGCTGAATTTCTGAGGTGTAGTGTTTTCATTTGCAGCAGCTTTCCAGATAGTCCTGCTTTTCCCTGATGGCCTTGGTTGAGGCAAGCACAGGCTCTTTTAGTTCAGTCTTGATTGCTAATATTAACTCTCAGATCACATGTCACACGGCACTCAGTAAATCCACTCACCGATCCATCCACTGGGGTAACAGTGGGATTACAAAGAGTTAAGAGATAAAAAGGCATAAGTGGGAGAAATGCAAAGGAGTCTGTCAAAGTAAGATAACCAACCAGCTGGCTGAACCTGAAGAGGCTTTGCTGCTGCTGCTGTTAACACCACTGCTGCAGTTAATGCTACTGTTGCAGTTAATGCTGCTGCAGCTGCTAATGCTACTGCAGCTGCTGCTATTGCTGCTGCTGCTGCTGCTAATGCTGCAAGTACTAATGCTACTGCTGTATGCTGCCACCAGGCCAGAGGTTGGAACAGGGCTGATGAAAGCAGGACCGGGCTCAGACAGATGGGCAGACATATGGAAGGCAGGTTCAGATAGGTGAACAGGTAGAGGAACAGATGGCAAATCAAACAGGCTGCAACAAGAGCAGGGACCAGCAGAACTGAAGCTCCTGGAATAGCCTGGAGTTCTCTGCCTATTGCTCCCTTGACACACACAGTGAAGGGTTAAAGGACAGATCAGCCATTGCCATCCTGGTGATAGATGTTCACCTGTTTTCGGGCCCAGGTGAAGGATTTCTAGTCTTCTCTCGGTCCGGTCTGTCTGGTAAATTGTTGCACATGGTTTTCATGATGACTTCAATCTGCTGCTATGTCCCTGCACTCCCAGGTCTCCTGATAAATTTACAAGGTGACACAATTTCTACTCTCAGGAATAAATCATTTATCAGGCTGTGCTGCCTGGATGCTGTCAGGCAGATAGTGTTGTTCACGTGCTCATCCAGGTGTAGCATCATCCTCCATCCTCAAAATGGAGTCAAAAAAGCTGCTTATGAAATGGATTTCCGGGGACATGGTACAGTGAGAAGAACCACCGTCTATATAACATAGACCGACTCAGAGCAAGCACAGCCTGATCCAAACATTCATGTTCCCACTCGATTAGCTTATAACCTTCATTTATTTATGTATTTAACTTACTTTGTCTTGAGGCAGGATGTAGGCGCATCTTTTTTTTTTTTTAATCTGTTTTATTTGGGTTCTTATATCTGCCACTCTTCTCCACCCAAAACCCTTCTAAACCCCCAACACTAGGCAGACGAGAAGAGAAAGGTTAAAGGGGAGAGGGAATGTCGACCTCTTTAGACTACTTCCTGCCAATTAGGAGCATTGTGTTCCTTGGGGGCAAGTCTAATCTTTTTTGTCAGGATAGCTCCAACTTCTTTTTGTCAAATTGCAACAGCAGGAATCGGTAGCAGCAGAGGGGAGCAGCAGCCTTCTACTCAGAATGCCCCTGGCCCCTCTTGGGGCTCTGGCATTTATCACCTGTGAAAAGTTCCAAGAATTTCAAATGTCAACTATCCTCAGCTAACAGAAATCATGTCCCTGGTATCGCACGAGGCAAATTATAGTCACCTGCTGTGAAGCAGCCTCTTATCCCACACCTGGGATTAAAACAAAAAACATATTCATATAACATAACTGGGTTTTTAAATAAACCAAAACGGTCACTGCAGCAGGGTCTCACACTGTCCTCCAGGTTGGCCTTGAACTCTGAAACCTTCTACCTCCACCTCCTGTGTACTGGGATTACATACAGGTGTGCCAGGCCTAGCCGTGTTGTACCTTTTCCTCTGGCCTTCTGCTCTCCACCACACTTGGTGTGAAAATACTCGGGTTTAGGCATTTCTGGTCTCTATTTCCTTCCAAAGGCTCTTTACAGCATAGAGAATGCATACGCCTTTCTCCTGTTAACCCATCTTTGTCAATTTGCTGATCAGACTGTCTCTCCCTTAAGAGGCAGAAGAATAGTTTTCCTTCCTTCAGGCCAGGTAGTTCATCCTTTCCTTTGGCCACAGGGCTTCCCTGGGAAGATGAGTCTCAGACAGAAATTGGTGAGCTGCAGGTTTGTTAGGCATTGCCTCAGCAACAGTACCTGGGGGGACAGCAGGGAAGTCAGACTGAGTAGAGAGAGAAGCTGGACACTCAGCTAGCTATGTGCAAGGAAAGCCTCTGCCTGCTCCGTAGGAAATCCTCTGAGTTGTTGACCTAGTGGTGGCCACTAACAATTGCACTAAGCAAAGCTCCTTTCTGATGGTCACCAGGGTAGTCAACAAGCCAGTGTTTCCATCCGAGGATGCTCAGGTATGGATCTGGCCTTAGCTGTCCCAGTGACCCTAAACCATGCTCATGAGCCCTATAGGCTCCGCATCTTTCTCCTAGAATTGAAAATGTTCCTCCCTTAGGCTGATGTTGGTGAGGTGTATCTGGGGCTTTTTAAGATACAGTTTTAAAGTGTGTGTGTGTGTGTGTGTGTGTGTGTGTGTGTGGCCACACATGTGCGGAGGACAGCCTCTGATGTCGGGCTTTACCTTTCTTGTGTTTGAGGCAAGGTTTCTCTTGTCTGTTGCTGCCTACACCAGGCTAAATGGTGATGAACTTTCGGGGGATCCCCTGTCTCTGCTCGTATCTCACCACAGTAGCCCTGGGATGACAGACACATTCCACTGCACCTGGCTTTTACATGAGTTCTAGGGACCCAGCTTTGCAGTCAGGTTTACACGCTAGGGTTTGAGTCCACGGGGCCATCTCTGCATCCTTGAAGGGTTCTCTAAGACACGTAAATGAGGCTGCTGAAGTGAGAGAAATAACCAGGAATGTTCCGAACTACCACAATATCTGAAGGAAGTGGCCCCTACCCAGACCTGGGCCAGATCACTGGGAGTTAGGAGCCCTGTAAGATCCATGGGAACTTGGTGGGCCTTTTGTGAGCAGGGCTGAGCTACAGCCCTGGTGGAAAGGGGAGCTTGCCTTAGCGTCAGGTGGGGGCTCCCTGGACATGTGTGCCCAGACGTCTCAATCCCCAGGTGTTTCTCTTTTCAACAGCCCATCTTGGTCTAGAGGATGGCCTCCCTCCCATCGTGTGGCAGGTACCATTACCATGAGCAGCAGCAGTGACTCACTGCTGCTCTGTCTGAGCCTTCTCTGCATACAGAGTGTGTGCGGCCTCTGCCCCCGCCAACCCCGCTGGGTGAGAATTGGTGATAACACATGCACGCTGCCTCAGTGGGTGGAGGTTGATTCTGAGGCTTGTCCTTTGGGTCACCTGGCTTCCTATTCTTCTGTTTACCTCCTACCAGGCCTATCTGAAACCATTTTCCAAATTGAGGGTTTGCACACAATTTTTTTTTTTCCTCCCAGCTCTGCTTCCAGGAAAAACAAGTTACTTGGTTCTGGTCCAGTGTCTGTCAGTGACCAGTGATAAGATCCCGGGAATATCACTCTGCTTATTTTCCTTAGCATCCTTGGCTGGAATCTGATGACAGCTGAGAGCAGATCAAAAGAGAGACTCACTCTCATATTTCACATAGTCTAAAATAGCCCTCAGCACACAGCAGTCTGTGTGCTTTTGTTGGTAGGATTTCACTGTGTAGCCTAGACCAGCCTGGAACCTATGATGCCCCTGCTTCAGCATCCCAAGTACTAGAATTTCAGGTCTATTGGTATTACTGATAGCTCTGGAGATTTCCCTGGCTGAGTCCAAATCCATCATGAACGCCAAGAGCTCTCAAACTTCTGACTTAACGCTCAGAATCTCCCCGGTTATTTCAGGGAATCTAATTGATTTATTCACTTAGCAGATCTCTGGCAAATATTGACTTAACACCTGTTATGTCAAAGCCACACTGCTACAGTAGAAATAAAGAATAAGATGAGGTCACTGTCTCCAAGGAGATAAGACACATCCACACGACGACAACGCTCCATCTCAGGGAAATGGCAGTGAGCATGCTGGTGGGTATTGAAAGGGAACCTGAGAGAGTTCAGAGAAGGATGAAAATTCCGGGGTTGGAGTGAAAGAAGAGAGTCTTGTGGAACCCTGCAGGAGACAGTACCCCAAACAGACGGGAGAACGTTATATAATAAGGTGTCAGTCCAGGGATGTCAAGATGGCTCAGTGGTTAAGAGCACATGCTGTTCTTTCACAGAACTGGGGTTCCAGTCCTGGAATCCACGCTTAGTGTGCTTAAGTGAGGTGCTCTGCCAGCCCCCTTCTCAGTGATTCCACAGCAGCAGCTTATATCCATGTCACATTTCCGCTGTAGCTACAAGTTGTGTATTTTCCTGTGCGACATGCACCCTTTAAAAGTCCCCTCTCTCATCTCTCTCTCTCTCTCTGTGTGTCTCTCTGTCTGTCTGTCTTGTTCATTCTCTCTCGTGTTCTCTCTGTCTCCTGGTCTCTCTGTCTGTCTCTATCTCTCATGTCCCCACTCCAAGACAACCTTTCACTGCCCCCCCACCCCAATAAAGCTCTTACATTAGATTTGTTGTGTGGTGAGATCTCTTAGCAACACACCCTCTGCCACAGGTGGAGTACTTTTTCACTGCTTATCCTAACGGACTGGCCTACCTCCACCCATAATTACATCCATGGGGCTCTGATGCTTCTAGCCACCCAAGCACCTGCTCATCTGTTCGGACCCGTAATTAAAAACTGAAACTAACTCCAAAAATACCTATACCATGCTGCAGACAGTCTGCACCCGTCTTGGAAAGAGAACCAACGAATAGACTGCCCTACTCCAACAAGGCCACACCGAACAGTGCCCCTCCCTACGGGCCAAGCACTCCCAAGTATGAGTCTATGGGGACCATTCCTATTCAAACCACCGCAGTGACCTAATCTGTAGAACAGGCTGTGAGCTCAAGCTTTCTGGAAGGTCACACAGGAGGTCACTAAAGGTTGCATGGCTCTGGGAATTTCAGGTAACCATGGCAACGTGCTCACAACCTGGCCCACCCCTAAGGTATCCCGGCTTTGCTCCTGGGTAGAGCTGGGATGACCCATGGTTTGATGTAGCCGTGGCTTGGGCTCAAGCTCCTCAGGGAAGAGGAGGTCATTCTGAGGCAGGGCGAGAGCTGGGGTCCTCTCAAACTCCGTCGTGCCCCAAAGAGGTGGTGTCGTCACCGGTCTGATCTGAAGCAAGCAGGGCTGGATTGTCCTGTTCATTTTCCTCCTCTGGTGAGCGTGGGGAGTATACAGTGGCTGCCTAATTGGATGGTGAAGAGGCCGATTTATTATTCTCTTATCCACGCTGAGCAGAGCAGGAGGAGACCTCTGAGGGCACCACGGGGTGCCTCTGGGGCTCTCCGGAAGATGCTGATGGGGCCAGAACTGCCGGTTCACATGTTTGATTTAGCCTGGCTGGTTTTTGGTTTTTATTTATTTATTTTTTTAAACAATGCTTTAAAATAGACGCTGACATTTTAAAAACAGGGATGGGGTGAGGTAGGGGTTACACCTACCTCATGATGCTTCTGCATTTCTAGCTTGCGTCTGAAAATGGGGTGCTCTAAGCCTAGCTGATGGGGCACCCCTAAGGTAGATGCCAGGTTCTCCATGCACAGGTGTCTCCCCAGCATTTCACAGGCTCGGGGTGCATTTGGGTTTGGAGCCCCGGGCTGTCCTTTTCTTTGGATACCGCTGAGCATGGAGTCTAGGGTGTCACCTTGTTAAAGCCCTGATCTAGCCAGAAGCCCACTGGCCAAGGCATCTGGCAGGGATCCTGGGTGAGGGGGTCTAATGGCAGATTAAGCCTCCCATTAGGAAACCATTAGAACGCAGCGTGATGCGACTCCAGTAACGAGAGAGGCCGAAGCCACAGACAGGCTCCCTGGGTGTGCCATCCAATTTAATTCTTTTTTTTTTTTCCTTTTAAATGCTAGGCAGATGAGAGCGGGGACCATAAATCACTCTCTGTGCGGCGGCTTATCATAAAGGATATGGAGAGAAATTAGAGGAGGCACAGGAAGGAGGGCGTTGATGAACAAGGCTGGGGTGTTGCCGAGTGACCGAAGACAGGCCCAATGTAGCTAAGGAGCTGAGGCGGTTCTCCTGGGCGGTTGGTCTGACATAGGCATCCCACACCTAGGAGCTTCCAGACGGGCCTGTTGCTCAGCCTTGGGGAGTTAGAAAGGGTGGGCACACACTCAAAGACACCCTCCCTCCCCCGGCCCAAACCCGAGCTTCATCCTTTCTGTTCTATACGCACATGGAATGTGACGCTCGGAGTTTGCTTTGTTGGACTTTGGCTGCGTGACTTTGGGTAAGTGCCTTAACCTCTCTGAGTCAAGTTTTTCTCAGCTGTTAACTGGGGCATTAAAGGCAGGGGAGAAAAGTCCCAGCAGGCTCCCACAAATTAATACTTCCGTTTATGTGATACCCAAAGCATGTCAGTGACTGTCCCTGAGTGTGGGCAGATTTTACTTCCTCTCAGCTCCTGTGGCCTTTTAGGGTTTACATCATACAGCTGGGACATTCCCTGGGCAGAGGGCCCTGTGAGTCCCAAATGCACCCAGTGGGGAAGGATGTGGTCTGCCACAGTGTATTGAGGTACAGGTGGGCAGGGTTGCAGTGAGTGGATAGCCTGGGGTATCCAGAACACCCCCAGGGCTCCACGGCACTGATAATGGGGTGGGATTGTTGAATGGGTACCCATGTCCCACCCTCACCCCAAGATCTGTTCTGGCCCTCTGCTGTCTCAGTAACCACTCAGCAAACCTACCCCTGTCTTGGGCTCACCATACCCCAGCTTCAAGTTGAGGGAACTGTGATGGGCATGGGGATCTCTGTGAAGACTTCTTGTCAAGCCAGTTCCCCAGCTGCCATCTCTTTCAGGCTCTATCTCAGTGACAGACAGCAGATGGGCCACATCGTGGACATGCCCATTCACCCTAAGGGGACGCTTAAGGTATACAAGCAGCTCCACCCCTAGCTAAGGCTTTGTTGAGTGTGTACCTTCCAGCCTCCCCCTGCCTGTGGCTCCTTCCTCAGATGTCTTCAGGCTCCATGGAAGGAGAAGGGAGGGAGGCAAGGCAAGTTCAAGGATGTGTGGTGTACCAGGAAGCCTCTGGGAGGCCTTCTGAGGAGGACCAGGTGCCCCTGGGCCGCTGCATGGGTAGCCGCTGCCTAAGGGAAGGCACTGTCCACTGGCTGTGCTGCTGAAAACTGTCGCTTTTCTGAGCTGAGCACAAAGTGGGTGCGCTATAGGGGGGATCCTGTCGGCAGACTCTATGAGGTGCTTCAGCTGAGCTCAGGGCCAAAAGGGTGGGCATGTCGAAAGGTCTCATGTTTAGGAGGTGTGCTGGCCAAGAAGAGGCAGCACAGGAAGTTGGCAGGAGGGACCTGGGATGCTTCTGTCAGCCCTGTTACCCTGCCTCAGCCCGGACGCACGTGGCTCTCTTTCCTGGTCTTACCAGAGTGTCTCAGTTGGGTGCTGTGGCTCTGTCACCTCTCCTGATGAAGGCTAAGGGATCCATCCCTTCAGTTTCCGGACTTTTCCGCCTTCCTCATCCCCTGCAGCTTCTCCCTATAGCTCTCTCACAGCTGCAGCTTCCCCTCCCAGTTCCCCTACCCCTGCAGCCTCCCTCCCCCGCAGCTTCTACTTCTTTGGGCATTCATTCTTTGCAGATCCATTCCTTGCAGGTAATTCTAGGCCCTCTCCCACCAAAGCTTTGCCTTTGGGTTCAGAGGAAGAACAAACCCATTTCTATAAAGACATTCACTGTTTTCCCTTCACAAATCCCAGCCTTTTGCAGCAGGAGTGAGGCCTTTCAGGAGGATTGTGTTCTAAGAAACGGGTCTGGGGATCCGTTTCAGGAATTCTGATGTTTACCTAAGCTGTTTGCTCTCTGCACAGAATCATGACCCTGTCCTCTCCGGTGGGAGGAGCTACTGGCTGGAGGAAGGGCAGCAGCTTGAAGGAGTTGCTTAACAGAGAGCCACACTTTGGGGAGATTTTTTTTTTTTTCTCCTGGCCTAGTAATTTTCAACAAGTGACAGGTATGGACAGTGGGGACAGATCCTTGTGGAAACTTGCCATTTGCCTGACATTAATTCATACCCTGTAGAAATCCAGGTGTTCCAGAGTTCAGACATTCAGGAGCTACTGACCGAGTGCCTACTGAATGCCAAACAGAGACCTCCCTCCGCCCCGTGGTCACATGGTTTGTGATCTGTGCTGGTATCTCAGGGACTGAGACCCTGATAACTTTGATAACTCAGAATGGGTTTTGTCTTTGTGCTTTTTGCATTCTCTCTACCAGCAATGCAGAGGTCACATGATGGATTAGGTGGGGTTCTCTAGAACAGAACCAATTGAGTGAATCCAAAGGGTTTTTTTTTGTTTGTTTGTTTTTTGTTTTTTTGTACAAATGGCCTTATAATAGAGGGTTAGCAAGTCCCACAATAGCTGCCCCATACTTACTGGAAGGTCTGAGAAGCAGGTAGTGGCTCAGTCCAGGGGGCTAGAAGCCTTAGCAGTCTCAGTATGGCACTGAAGGCCTAAGGGATTTCGCCACATTGGATGGCTGAAGAACCTGGGTGCTGATGGCAGCAAAGGCAAAAATGCAGCAACAACGTGGATGCACTCGCCAGCCCCAGCGGAGGAAGGCAGGCATGCAGGCAAAAGCAGCACTGCATTCCCCTTAAGGCCTCTTTACATCTGGGCTGTTGAAAGGTATTGGCCATTTTGGGTAGGGTGTTCTTGGTTACTCCTTCAGGGAGCACCCTCGCTGACCCAAGAGCTTGGCTCCTAGTCAGTTTCAGATCCAATCTGGTAATAACCAAGATTAGCCATCCCATCTGAGTCCCCATGTCTTTTCACCTATGTCACTGGTGGCTTCAGGACCAGCTGCGCCATCCTTGAGTCTCCCTGTTTATGTCTCTCTAGTATATTACCTGGCTATGGCCAATCAACCTCAGAATGTCAACTTCATGAGAATAAGAATTCCCTCTCCCTTCTTTTTCTGTCTGTTCCTCTCTCTCCTCTCTGTCATTTTGTGAACATCTCCTCTTTCTCCATCTTTCTTGCATACCCCTTCCTTCCTTCCTTCCTTCCTTCCTTCCTTCCTTCCTTCCTTCCTTATTCTCTCTTTTGGTGCTTGGGATGAAATACAGGGCCCTGAGTATTCCATGTACTGCTATATTTCTAGTCTAATTTTTCCTTTGTGTGTGTGTGTGTGTGTGTGTGTGTGTGTGTGTAAGAGAGAGAGAGATGCAGTATTCCCAGAACAGAGGCTAGGCCATGGCATATAACAGGTGCTCAAACGGCATTTACTGAGCCTGTAAACTTTGAATGGTACTGGGTGTGATTAAGCATGTATACAGTGGGATTAGGGATGAAAGGTTTTCCAGAGAGACAGCGGGAGGATCTGGGAAGAAAAGGAGGCAGGAGCTAGACTTGAAAGCGAACGAATAATTCTATGGAGAAATAATGATCATGGAGCAAGGCCCTTGGGTGAAGGAGAATTCTGTGTGGTTAAGGAACCAGGAGTTCCATATGACTGTCATGCATCGAGGATGGGGTAGAGATCAGCTGGGAAGTAACAGGAAGAGCTGGCACTTTGAGCCGCCTCCCCCCCCCCCAAGGAATGGGACTCAGTTCAGTTACACAGCTGTTGGGGGAAGGTACTGCATTTAACTCACAGGAAAAGATGTCAAGCTCATACAAGCAGCAAGACGAGAATGGAAGCCTGGGCCCTGGGACTCCAACATCTGTGGTTTTCACTGCTATCACCTTCAGTCCCCAGTGGGAACAGGGGGAGGGGTCAGAGTGCAGTTGGTGGGTGCTGAGGGGCTCCAGGTGACACCCAGAGCTCTGCCCTCCTGCCCCACTGGCTCTGGAGTCACATCTGGAGTCCTTTTGGAGGGTCTTTGGAGAATCCTTCTAGTTAGTTGGCAGAGTTAGTCTAAGCCTCGTGCAGTTTTGGCCAGGAACCAATAAGAGCCCTTTAGAGATTAGTCTATAAGGCTGTTGCTTTGTTCTCAATGACGGCAAGTTGTTTTTGAAAAGCTTTAACTGCCTTGCTCAGTCTGTGGTTAAGGCTGCCTGCTGGAGTCACCTGGGGGCTGTTGAAAGGATCTCAGGGTTCCAGATGTCCCCTAACAATTACATCAGAGTCTCCAGGTGGGACCCAACATCTGTGTATTAAATTCCTGGTGAAGCCCAATGCGTAGTCAAGTTTGAGAGCCACCAGCCCCTTCCTGCCATGTGGACCAGGGGCTAATGGCGTTAGCATCCTTGGGGAGGCAGCTATGGACCAGGGATCAATGGTATCAGCATCCTAGGGACAGCACTCTATAGCTAACCTATAAGTCCTGAGTCAGAGAATATGAGTGTTACCATATTATCCTTAGTTGAGTTGGAAAAGCAATGCTGGGGGCTGGGGAGATGGCTCTGCTGGTAAAATCTCACTATGAAAACATAAGACCTGTGTTCAGATCCCTCACACTCAAGTAAAAGTATAGTGCTGTTTGCCTATGATCCCAGCACTGGGGAGATGCAGAGAGGAGGACTCCTGGCGTTTAATGCCGTTCTAGCTGTATTTTTATACTCTGGGTTGAGGGAGAGACCCTGATTAAAAAAATAAGGGAGAGAGTGATAGAGAAAGACACTTAACCCTGACCTTTTGCTGCCACAGGTACACACACGCATGCACATATAAACATGCACACATATACAGTGTGCTGACACATGCACTCACATACACATGCTAACCCATATACACACAGACATACAACAAACATACACGCCTATGCACAAATGCATATAGACATATACACGTGGACATACATGCACACATATATACATACACCAAACCACATACATACACATATATACACAGGCACATAATACACATATATTCACATATACAAACACATACACACATACACACACACACATACAAGTAAAGCATCACTGTAAAATCATACTCTCCAGGACTCTGGCTGCTCTACACAAGGTGTTTAGATTTTAATTAAATGAAAAATCTGCCTCTTGGGTGGCAACAGCCACATTTCAAATGTTCCGTGGCCATATGTGGTTAGTCGCTAGAATGTCAGACAGGGCAGACAGAATATTTCCATTGCCAGAAATTACACTGGATAGTACTATCCTAGACCATTCTTCATTATTAAATACTGTACGAATACAGACAGACAGATGGTACTATCCCTTGGATGGGATAAAAATAAAATATATTTGACACTGAGAGTATGTCTAGGTTGTTGGTAGTTTTTTGTTCATCTTTAATAAGTCAAGAACACGGGAGTGAGGTGGAGTTCAGTGCTAGGATGCTTGCCTAGTGTGCCAAGGCCCTGGGTCAATCAAGTACCTCACAACAGGAAATTTGGCCTGAGGATGTAGTTTGGTGGCATCTTAACATTCATGGGAATCCCCAACACTTAGGAGAAGCAGAGAAGGCTGGATGTGATGGCAGAGGTCTTTAATCCCAGTGCTGGAGAGGCAGAGACAGACAGAAAGATCTCTGTGAGTTTCAGGTCAGCCTAGGCCTGAGATCCTGAGATCCTGTCTCAAAAACCAAAAAGGAGAAGTGGGGGGGGGGGGGGGGGGGGGGGGGGGGGGGGAGAAGGAAGTGGGGGAGGAAGAAGGGCACGGGAGTAGGGGGAAGAAAGAGGAGGTTTTGGGGGAGAAAACAAGCCACACCCTGAAAAGTGCATTTTGTGGGTGGAGACACTTGAATAGAAAAGGAAGGGAGAAATGTGAGAAGCAAGATCCATTTCAGGAGCCAGAGTGGCTTGCAAGATAGTTCCTGTTGGATATCCTGCAAGATAGTCCACTTTTCCCTGTCATAGCCTCTGTGTCCAACCTCTGCCACTGGCTGGGCACACACTCCCCTCCGATCACAATGCATAAATGCACTTAGTGGCCAGATGTGACTGATGTGTGAATCCAGGTGCAATGGGAGTTGGGGTGTGACTTAGTGTCCTCTGCTTGAGGGTGTGGTGGCAGGAAGGGATTGGCCTCAAAGCCAAACCTTTTACAGGGGGAAGGGCAGGTGAGGTTTCCTTGCACAGGCTAAGCTGCACAGTAAGACAGTGACACTGCAGCCTGGCGACTAGAGCCATGAGTTAGTTAAGCCAGCCTCCTGGACAGCCAGCAGAAGGTGAGGTACAAGCTGGCAATGCCCTTACCACAGAGTCTCTGGGTATGCTGCTTCTAAGTGGCCATGGGTCAAGGGTGGGTTATAAGAGGAGAAAGTCAACAGGTAGTTAATGCACCTGATGAGAATAAGACCACTACCACAATTTTTGAGCCAAATTTGAAGCAAGTGAGAGACCAAAGAATTAAAGCACAAGCCTTAACAAAGGACAGGTGGAGACATGTCCAGCCACCTGGGGGGAAGAACCAGCCTTACTGCATTCTTCTTCTGCCCACTAGAGATACAGTTGCTAGGAAACTGGCCCCTCTTCCCTAGGACAGCCAAACAAGGGAAGCCTGACTATTAATGGTTTGGGGGTCTTCCTATAGCCAATCAATTCAAAATGCAACATTCCCTTTTGTGTTTCAAGCAATAGATGCTTGCCAGGCAGGAATCCCCCTGCTTTGGGCACACCGAGAAGGACGGGAATCTTTAAATCTAACCTGAGCATGAGGCTCCTTGCTCTCCACAACTATGGTGGTGAGGGTGTATGAGCCCAAATTATAGCTTGTAATAAAAAGATCCTCATGTGTATTGTAACGGACTCGACTCCTGGTGGTCTTTTGGGGTCTCATGAATCTGGCACAACACAAGCTTTATCAAATACTGGCATGGATAATAGTTGTTGGCTGAGATTCCCAGAGAATGGCCAAGAATTATCTTATTCAGGTCCTTATAAAGGCAAAACCCACAACTTCGTGCTGCCCGACTTCATTCAATCGGAGGTGGGGTGCGATCACCTCTCCTGACATACTTTCTGGCTATGTACCTCCCATCTTTGTGTGATCAAACACATCCTGTGCAGTTGGGGCAACCAATCCTGTTCACAAAAGTGAAAGCACCTGGATAGTTATTTGAACAACAGGCCCCAGCTTTCCAGAAAGTTACCTGTTCTTGGGCAAGTGGGGATAACAGCCTAGAGGTGTTTTTGTTATGTAGCTTTCTTAACCATAGTAATTTAAACTTAATGTAACTTTAGCCCTCATGGTAGATATACCCACAGAACATGTCCTCTCGTGGTCATACATGCATTTGGCTGATTTTCAGATCACTGCAAACATCTAGTGAGCCTTGAGAACTCAGCTCATCATCTCATTATTAAAGCTGAACACCTTAGGGATCTGGGGTTCTCTCATGACAACCTGGGGAGGAGTCAGAAATAACATCACACAGCTACCACTGCCCTAGTCAAGCATTCCTAGTTTGAAAACAAACCCCAGATTTGACACATTTCAAACTATGGAAATGTTTTCAGAGCTGACATGGCTCTGTGCATGGAAATTCCCACCTCAGTTTCATGTGAGACAAAATAAAAATGAAGGTATACTAAAAATACTGCATAAAGTTGTATGCAGAGGTGTGGACAGAATGTGTGGAATTTGTTTTGCTTTGGTGCCGTCCCCAAAATATTTCACTGTGGAAATGCAAATATTTCAGATCTGAAGTCAATCTGAAATCAGCCATATTGCTGGTTCTGAGCACCTTGGCTCAGGAGTCCTCAGCCTGCAGTACACAATAGAGGTTGGATCATTTAACCTTCACTCATAACTACCTGTAAGAACCCCACCCTTGTGCCTCTGTGTGGGCTCTGTTTTCATGGAGCTTGGAATCTCACCAACATGACAGGGTTGGGAGTGTGGCTGAAGTAAACTAGCAAGCTGAATGACTTCAAATGATGACAAAGGACATTTAGGACAAAAACAAAACAAAACACCTACGGGACTTCAGACAAAAGAGGAAGAGGTTGGTCCAGAGACTCTCCTTTGTAGAGGGTTCTCTGGAAAGAGGATGTTGATGCTGAGTATGATGGTTTGAATGAAAATGGTCTTTATAGGCTCACATACTTGAATGCTTAGTCACCAGGAAGTGACTCTATTTGACAGGATTAAAAGGATTAGAAGGCGTGGCCTTGTTGGAGGAAGTGTGTCGTTGGGGATGGGCTTTGAGGTTTCAAAAGCCCATGCCAAGCCTATGGGTTAGGATATTGCTCTCAACTATTGCTCTAGGGCCTGCCTAAATGCCACCATGTTCACTGTCATAATGATAATGGACTAAACCTTTGAAGCTACAAGGAAGCCTCCAATGAAATATTTTCTTTTATTATAAGAGTTTTATTATGGCATCTTGACTGATGACTCTGGGTAAAACTGCCACATAGCATGAGGACATGAGTTAAGCTCCAGCACCCACCCAAAAAATTCAAGCATGGTAGTATATATTCCAGTGCTGGGAAGTAGAGTCCTGGGGTTGGACAGACAGACAGACAGACAGCCTGGCCTGGCCTGCTTCAGAGTTCGTGGCTCAGTAAAAATCCCTCTCTAAAAGAAGAGGGTGGGGCTTCCAGACCAGGCCCTGAGCTGGCTGTCAGCAAAAATTAGAGCAGTAAGACAAGACTGAAGACTCGAAGTGGAGTTAGAGGTCAGGGTATCAGGGCAAATGCTTGCCAGGGAAACAGACAGGTGAGGATACAGTGAGGGGTAGACACTGGGTGTGGTGGCTTATGCCTATAATCCCAACAGTCATGCAACTGAGGCAAGTCTGCTCTGAGTTCTGAGCTAGCCATATGTTGTTATGGGAGTTCTAGGTTAGCCTCAGCTACAGAGTTAGGACCCTGCCTCAGTAGAAACACAACCACTACCACCAACTCCTAAGCTAAATCAATCAATCAAACAAAACCCTCAAAAATGAAAACATAACTTGTGGCTTGTATTTCTTCTCACTGGCCATTGTTCGGAGGCTGGCTTGCATGCACCCCACTGTTTATTTGGCTTCCCCTACAATGTAGTGACTCAAAGCTGGGCTCCCTGCCAAGACCTCTGTCAGATAAAAGTGAGCTGTGCACAAAGCCTCGAGCTACAGTAAACAGTGGAGAGTTTTCCTCCACCCGGCCCCACTTGTCAAGCGGACCATCCTCAGAGAATATCTCATTTGGGGACCCTGTGCATGGTTGACCATGACCTACCTATCACGTCTTAGAATACTTTCTGAACAACTTTTTTTAGGCAAACATGATACTTAATCTTCATTGTCAGTTTGAAGGGAATGAGAATCACCATGGAAACAATTATGGCTCTGTCTAGGTGTCTAAGAGAAAATTTCCATTGAGAGAAGATGAACCCTGTGCTGGTTAGTTATTTTGTTGTTGGTGGCATTGACTTGATACCAACTAGGGTTTTCTGGGAAGAGGCAACCTCAATTGAGAAAATGCCTCCATCTGACTAGCCTTGGGCAGATTGGTGGGACATTTTCTTGGATACTGATTCATGTAGGAGGGCCCAGCCACTACGGATGTTTCTGCCTTGATGCAGTCAGTCCTGGGAGGCCTAAGAAAAGTAGCTGAGTGTGAGCCTTGGAGCAAGCAAGGTGTTAGCCTTCGAGTGTCACACATGAGGAAACAGACTCACCAGGCTCGTCCGCTGGGCATGGCTTCCCAGGTAAATAAGAGCTAGAGTCAAATCCACATCTGGGTGCTAGGCCCTCGTGACCCTTGCACTCATACCACTTAAGTCTCTGCACAGAGACTCTGTATTTCAGAGGTTCCCGGTCAAAAGGAATCTCAACCATGTGGTACTTTTTATTTTTAGTCCCTGAAGCATGTCAGAGATTTAGAGGCATGTTGTTAATGAAATCCCTCAAGGCCCTGGCTTTTGCCCTGGATAGACATTATCCAGTGATTGAGGACATTTAGTTAAACAAGCCCAGTGTGTGCGTATGTGTCTTGGTTTGGGTTTCTATTGCTGTAAGGAGACACCATGACCACCTCAACTCTTATAGAGGAAGGAATTTAGTTGGGCTGGCTTACAGTTCAGAGGTTTAGTCCATTGCCAGCATGGTGGGAAACGCAGGCAAACATGGTGCTGGAGAGGCACTGGAGATTTCTTCATCCAGATCAGCAGACAGCAGGTAGGGGGTGACAAACTGGACCTGGCTTGAGGCCCTAAAGCCCACTCCCAATGACACACCTCCTCCAACAACGCCATGCCCACTCCAGTAAGGCCACACCTCCTCATAATGTCACTCCCTGTGAGTGGATGGTGCCATTTTCATTCAAACTACCCCAGTGTGCCTCACCCAGTTTCTCCTGGCTTTTATTCCCCTTCCCTCCTGCTGTCCCTGTTGTCTTCAGCCTCATCCACTCCTGGGTGTTAATTTGCTCCATATTTGGACAAGTTCCAAATATACCCACACCCACAGCCAGGACTTAGCTCCAGTCTACCTCGCTTTGTTTCACCTATAGCTAAAGCACCTGAGTTTTCCCTCTGGGCCCTGCCCAGGTCCCACAGGCTGTCCTCTGTATCCCATCTGCTCCTGTGTGGTCAGTTAAAGACACACTTGCATCCTTCTGCAGACATGGCCCTAGGCCCCAGCAGCTATCCTGCTGGAAGACAGATGCCAGGTAATGACCCCTTCCATCTGTCCTCTGTCCCCTGTAGATTACAAGTCCAGTGCCTCCCATAAGCCACCTGTGATATCTTTACCTCTGCATCTCTGCCTGGGGATCCCCTTGCTTTCCTGGCTCAGCATCTTTACTCACTGTGGTTCAGCCTGAAACACTGTTCCTGACCTTCTCAGCTCTGGCTATACCTGTTACAATTTGTCCTTCATTCACAGTCCATGACCACTTCTGCTTTGTTGGGGAAAAATCTTTAACCTTTGGCTGCATGATGGTAGGTGTGACTCTGATTTTCCCCTTCTCTTCAACCCCCTTTTTCACTTGTCCCTACTGGGTGGGTGTGAGCTGGATCTGCTGTGCCACTCAACACTCTCAAGGACACCAGTGAATATGCTTTAGCTTAGTGGTTAGAAGAATCTTGGCTGAGCTGTGACTCCCCGACAGGGGTTCAAGTCCAAACTTCCAGTCCCAGAAGTGTGATCAGAAGCATATAATGTCTTTGCAGACAGGGTTAAAAAGAAGTCATGAGAATGGGTTTTAATCCACGAGGAGAGACCTATAGCCACATGGAGAGACACAGAGAGCACCACAGAGACAGATACTGCAGCGAACAGTGAGAAGCACTGTTAACATCAGGATCCTCCTCCAGAGCCCTCAGGAGGAGCATCCTTCAGACTTCCCACCTCCAGGGGTGAGAGTGAACCATCTCTGTGGTTAAAGTCACCTGGTTTGCAGATAAAGTGCTCTCATTCAACAGCTTTAAAAAGTCTTCCTTGCAAAGAGCTTTTTGGAATTGAGAAGCAATTCTCCTGCCTTCTGAGGAAAAGGATGAGAGTCATGTATTCAAGCTGCTGAAATGACGTATGGAGTTGAGAGGTGATCTTGCCTTGTTAGGTTAGTGATGCCAGGTTAGTCTCGATGCACCTGTGTGTTCCTTCAGATACTTGTTTGAATTCCTGACAGTAGGTGTGAGTCTAGTTTCCCCCTTCTCTTGAACTCCAAAGTGAACACTTGCCATTTCTTCCCCTCACTACTCCTTCCCTGTGGAGCTTTGAATGAGAGTGGCCTCCATAGGCTCATATATTTGAATGCTTGGTCACTAGAGAGTGGCATTATTTGAAAGGCTTATGAGGTGTGGCCTCATTAGAGGAAGTGTGTCACTGGGGGTGGGCTTTGAGGTTTGCAAAAGCTCAAGCCAGGCCCACGTGGCTTTTTCTCTTCCTGCTGCCTTCAAATGCTCAGGTATTTCTCAGCACCATGTCTGCCTGTGTGCCTCCATGCTCCATGGTGATGAACCTTTGACACTGTGAGCAAGCCCTACTTAAATGCTTTCATTTATAAGTGTCGCTGTGGTCATGGACTCTTTTCACGGCAGTAGAACACTGACTGAAAGACTCCCTTAACAACTCTCTTTTGGAAATTGCTTGTTGCCATTGAGTCTCGTGTGTGATTGTCAGGTAGCCCAGCTGCTCAGTTTCCCCTTCTGCACATAGGTGGGATGGGAGAGAGGACCATTTGCTCCTAGTGCCTACCCCCAGTCCCATTGATAGAGACAGGAGACACCCAGGGCAGCCAATCAGAATCTTCTAGAATTCATCCTCGAGGAACTGAGGGGAGATTTCTCCATTTACTCTGAAAGCAGGAAGACAAGATGAGCTCCCAGAAGTCTATGTTTGGAAGAGGGTCTACTGTTCCCAGAGGAAAGGAGCCTGGGTTGTGAAGAAACTTCCTTATCAGTAGATTTGTCAGAATCCCAAGACTAAGGCCACATGCACATTTTCATGTGTTTGAATAAAAAAAAACAAAATTTTACCCTTTTACGTAAGCTTGGAGGTGGTTTCTGGAACCATCCCAACTTACAGGAGTCTGAAGAATGCCATCCATCAAGCCACCTGTCTGGGAAATCGCTAAGTATATTATACTCAGAAGCCCTCTGAAGTTGTCAGAAGTTTCAAAGTACTGTCCCTCTGGAAAGCTTCTAGCTTGGAAGCTTCCCTAGAGAAGTGTCAAGGACAGAGAGAGAGAGAGCCACGGGAGGGAGGGCACTGAGCATCCAAAGCCCAGCTCAGTATGTTTGGGAAAGGAAAAGGCTGCTGGGAAGGGACTGTGGCCGAGGACAGTGGTAGTGTTCTTAGTGGGAGTGACACTGGAAAATCTTTACTATTGACCGGCCAGTGAGAACCCCAGAGGCCAGTCACTTTCCCTACAAAGAGGGCACCGGAACCTCCTGTGCTGGCAGAGAGGACTCACACTGCTCAGTTGGTGATGGTGGCCTTACCTAACCTTTGCTTTGGCTAACATGGATTCGCCTTTGTATCCTTTGGTAGAAGAACAGGAGCAGAGCAGGTCTTTGGCTCTGCATGTCATCCTCAGTGTGAGGTAAGGCAGACCCAACATGTCACGGAGCATTATCTCACCACTCTTGGGCACATTTGAAGGAATTTTCCAAACGCAGTTTTGACTGAACTTAATTTTGACCTCTGTCAAGACACTTAGAACACTTGAACACTTAGAACCTTTGACCTTTGTGAACATTTGACCCTGTGTTAGTAGTTTTCCTTGTCCCTGTGACAAAACGCCGGATGGAAGTAACTTAAGAGGACAAAGGTTTCCTATAGCCCACACTTCTAGAAACTTCTGGTCATCCTGGTTGGGAAGGCATGGCTGGATTCAGTTCGTAAGTGATAGATAGTACTGCAGCCGAAATCCAAAGTTGGGGTAGTTCCCCCACATCCCAAAGTTTACACAACTTTCCCAATTACCACCACCAGCTGGAGATCACAGGTTCATACATGTGAGCCAGAGGAGCAAGGTAAGGGAGTGGTGGGGAGGGCATTTCCTAGCCACACCATTGCCATAACAGAGCCCATTTCCCTGAATTAGACGATGCCACAACAAACCATTACCGAAGAACAAAAAAGAAGCCGTGTGTGCGGCTTTCTGCTCGAAATCTGTCCTCTCTGGAGATCAAATGATGAGTTGAGGCTCAGGATGTAAAAGCCATATGATAACTTGGCTCTATAATGTTTAAAATCAAACACCCTCGTAGCTGCCTCTCCTCTTCTGCACTGTTGTAAATGATACACACATCAAGATGCCTTGTGATGGCTATGCGAGGAAGATAATCCTCTCAGCCCAATTTACCAGGCAGCTTTGATCCCACTGAACAAACTTTCACCTCCAAGTCAGTGACTCTTGCTATCGACACCCCGAGAGGCTTTGCTTGCAGCGGGGGTGTTCTGTGTGAGGTGGGTGCTTGCTGTTCTCCTGGCCCCGTGGTGCTTTTTAATTAGAGTGAGTCTTATTTGGTCTGATTCCCTGAAATAGAACACAGTGCCTGCCTCACATAGTCTATCAGCATGAAGAGAAAGCTGCTCCAGCACTCGAGTCTTAGCTTAGCTGTTTAGAGGGAGACTGCGGTGGAACTGGAAGAGGAACCCGCATTTCAGATCTGATATTGGAGCCTCTGGTGTATGTTTAGAGAGAAACCACAAATTTGACATGCTGTCTCCACCCCAAACCCCAAGCCAAGCAAGCCCCTTCTAACAGTCATTTCCAAAGTGCTGTGGAGTGGTTACTCCTTCCTGTCTGCTACTCCCAGAGTGAGCTATTTTTCAAGAGAACATCAGTGTCTGTTAGTGTCTAGGTCCCCAAGTGGATCTGATCAGTGTTCCTTGTTTGTCCTGGTTCGTTTTGGCCAAAGAACAGTTTGAGCTGACAACCAGACAGGCAGAGCCTGTGTCAGGCACAATCCCCTGAGATGGGGTGTGAGCAGGAATTCCAGAGTGAAAGGATTTTAAGACGTAGCTAATCAAGCTGTCTTTTGGTGAAAGGAACAAACCCAGCATCCCTTCACGGCAAATGAGTTCTGTTTGTACTGAGAAAGAGCAAAAGAGAAGGCTCTTTAGAAGGCTAAGCCTAGGACTGGCAGGTAGGGCATATAGCAAGTGCTTGCCAAAATGTGAGCCCATGGAACTCCTGCGAGGGAGGATGGCCAGGAAGCAGTGGCGCTGCTGCATAGAGGAACCCGTTGCCGTGCTCCTAGTATGATGTTTCTCATTCAATCGAGCCCACCTTGGATTTCTTCCCTTCTCTGATTTGTTTGTCTTGAGACAGCATCTCACTCAATAGCCCAGGCTGGCCAGGAACTCTTCATCCTCTTACCTCAGCCTCTCCAGTGCAGAGATTTACAGATGTGCACCACGGGGCTCATCTCCTTTTCATTTGATTGGCTGTTTTCCCTGTCATCATCTTGCTGCTTAATGATCTCAGCCCCAGGCTTCCAAGGCAACTGGCCAAGAAGATTAAGTTGATGCTTGAAGTTGAGCACTCTCTTCCTTCATGCCTCTCCCCACTCTTCTCCTTTCACATCCCACGACCTCACAATGGAGGCCATGCAGCACCAATTTTTCAACCCACTCAAGCCTGTCGTTTCTAAAATCCCAATGCTTCCGAATTTTGACTCTGAACCAGTCACCAACAAGCATTACATATATATATATTTACACACACACACACACACACACACACACACACACACAACGGGGGGGGGGGCTGGAGAGAGTAGTCTTAGCTTGTGAGCCATGCTATTTACACTCTTGCAGCCCTTCTCATCCTATTATCCTGTCAACAACACAAAGCACTAACAAGCAGTTTCAATAAAACTTTATTTATAAAAAGAGGTAATAGGCCCAATATGGCCTGAGGGATAAATATAATGAGTCTGTGTGATGTATACACTGGAGACCCAAAAGGCTTTCAAGAATGTATGGGAGCAGAAACCCTGCCAGACTGCACTGAAGGAGAGGGGATGAATGGAGGCAGTCAGATGCCAGAATTCTATACCCAAGAAACACACAGGCTGGTGGCACAACTCAGAGTGATTGCCCTGGTTGGTTGTATTTTTTTTTTTTTTTTGTCAACTTGGCATAAACCTGGGAAGAGGGAACCTTAATTGGGGAATTTCCTCCATCAGATTTGCCTGCAGGCATGTCTGTGGGACATTTTCTTGACTGGTTGTGGATGGGGGAGGCAGGCGATCTTGGGTTGTATAAGACAGTTGTCTGAGCAAGCCATGCAGAACAAGCCAGTAAGCAGCACTCCTCCATGGTTCCTGCCTCTGCGAGCACTTGAGTTCCTGCCCTGATTTCCCTCAAAGGTGAACCCTAAGCAAACAATTTCTCTCCTCCCCAAGTTGCTTTTTATTCATATTTTAGCACAGCGACAGAAAGCGATGCCACCCTTCTTGAGAAAGGAAGGATGGCTCGGAGAAGGAGCCACGAACTCAGAGGGTAGAGCCGAGGGCCAAGTCCCGAACCTGCTCAGGTTTTGCTGGATGTAGAACCTGCCTGGGGCAAGCCACTTCTCTTTTCCTTTCACCTTCCAGCCTGTTTGAGTGGGT
Source organism: Psammomys obesus (assembly GCF_907164565.1). Taxonomy (NCBI): domain Eukaryota; kingdom Metazoa; phylum Chordata; class Mammalia; order Rodentia; family Muridae; genus Psammomys; species Psammomys obesus. The sequence continues at coordinate 13,989,975 of NW_026596101.1, forward strand.
GTGGTTGTGGCTGCTATAGTATGTTCTTAGTCACTTCCACCAAATTGAAACCTTCCCTCTGGAAGGCAGCAGAGGAATTCACCTAACTTACCAGGCTTCTGAAGTCACCAAGTCACAAGATGGGTCTCCACCCTGATCTTAGCTAAGCACAAAGATTGCTGAGGGGAGGGGACTTTTCAGTGCACCCAGCGGCCTGAGTTCTGCTTGAGCCCTGGGGATGCAGCTTTCCCGAGTGGTTGTCCATGTCTGTGTGGGCGCTCAGTGATCTCACTGCCTGTGAGTCACCCCAGGAAACTCACTGATCACTATGCTGGACCTGCATGGAGTGGTTTCTTGGATCTGGGGCGAATGGGTATTTGTTCATAGCACCCCAGGAAAAGCCATGAGATACGCTGTATCTAGGAGCAGGTGACCGCTCAGGGACTACTTTCACAGGTGCACAGATGATAAGAACCTGTACCCCAGGCTAGGTTCTCATCTGGGTCTTACTCCCATCCAAATGGGATGAGATGATGACAACTGAGAGTTGACTGTTGAGACCAAGCTGAGACTTTGGACTTGAAACAGTTGTGAAATGTGCTGAGAGCTTTGAGGAATGAGACCATTGAGGCTGAGGCATACACAAACCCTGGGGATAAGGGGCGAGTTTGTTTGACGTTAAATGATGGCCCACCTCTCCAAAACATGTCCACATCTGGAATCTTTAGAAGCTGTGAACAGAATACTTTATATGGTAGAGAGAGAGGGCTTTGTGAATATGATGCCAGTAGGACTCTTGAGATGGTGGATGGCCATAGGGCACCCAATATTAACAAGAGGGAGTCATGAGCGTCCAAATTAGAGAATGGGAGTAAGGTGAGGCCAGAAGAGGAAGACTCTGTATGCTTGGCTTTTTGCTGTCAGGATGAAGCGGGGATACAGGAGACCTCTGGATCTTGGAAGAGCAATGACAGAGCCTCCCTAGTCTCCAAAAGGAAGATAAGCCTGCCAACGCGTTCACACAAGCCCTCTTTTGACTCCATAATGATAATGTGCTGTGCGTTCATATTATTTTAATATGAATGCCATCTGAGGTCATCTTTATGGGGTTGTGTCCATCTTGCTACAATTCTAAATTTCATTTCCCTCTCTCTCTTTGTGTGTGTGTGTGTGTGTGTGTGTATGCTATACCATGCGTGTGGAGGTTAGAGGACAATGTGCGGGCGGCAACTTTTTCCTTCCATCAAGGAGCCAACTCAGCTCATCAAGTTTGGCAGCCAGCACCTTTACACGCTGAGCCATCTCACTGGCCCTAATCCCACCTAGTTTCTTGTGCTGTGTGATAGCGACAAAGGAGGCTGACACAAGTTTGGCCAAACTCTAGACACAAATCATGTCTGCGCTTCTGGGCCTGTCTCTCTGTCTTCACCACTGTCCTCGCGAGCAGGTATGAATTTCCTCACAGGCATGTTGGAAAATGCTGCTCGTAGAGACGGGCTCAACAGTCAAGTCTGTTGTGCATCAGGGCCCACGTTTCTCTGTCGTGTTGCCTTGGTTGGACACAGCCCCATCCAGAGCACTGCAGAGGGTCTCCACAGACCCTGCTTATCATGCTAACCTCTCCTGGATTTGTTCCAAACTCTGGAAGTTCCCATGGCTTCTGTCACTCTGTTTAACATTTACTCATCCTCTAGACTCTGAGACTTAACAAGCGGTTAGGTTTGCTTTACATTCAAAAGTAGGTGTTTTAGAAAAGATGCCAATTCCAGATAAATCAACATCTCCCCCTGTGAAAAACACTAGCCACTTTTTTTTGATGAAATACATACCTCCATCAATGTTATAGACTGAAATGCCACACACATGTACATATAAAACACACATACACACACACATATACACATACATACACACGCACAAACACAACACATGCATACATATACACACATACACACAACACACATACACACTCACATACATACACACTCACCACACACACACACACACACACACACACACACACACACACACACCCTAATATACCATTTATCAAAGAGGGAAGCCATCTTCAAGCAGCCAGGAAGAGCCCTTAGCAGAAAAGGAAGACATCAGCACCTTGAACTTGGGTTTCTCTGCCTCTGCAACTGTGAGATATAAGTTATCTGTTATTTACATGACCCAGTCTTTGGCATTTAGCTATAGTAGCCAACATGACCAAGGCAATTTCCAGAGTGAAACCTAAGCCAAAAGCAGCATTTGAAGTCACAGCTGCATATGTACATATGTGGTACAGGGACCACGTGGGAGAAACTACAGCACAGAGCGGCAAGCTGCCTCAGCAAGCCTCTGCTGTTGGTACTTACGCCCAGGAGAAACCAACCTTCTCTTCTTAATATGGTTGAGCTAGCCATTCGCAATAGAGCCAAGATGTGCCGCTCACAGTTCCTTCACACCCATCGGCTTTGCCGAGGCCAGTTGCCATGCTGAGAGCTGCTCTGGCAAGAACTGAATGTGACATCCAGATGAGAGCCAAGAGGACCTGACACTGTGCACAAAGAACCGGATCCGTCCAACACCTATGTAACCTTGAATGTGGAACCTTCCCTGTCAAGTCCTGTGAGCCCCAAATCCAGGACACAGCGTTGAACACAGTAGTGCAGAGGGCCTCAGAAGCCATGCCCAAACTCATAACCCACATGAGCTGTGAAGTCACAAGTGGGTACTGTTGGCAGCCGCTAAAATGCCATATAGGCACAGATAGGTAACAGGTTGAGGGTGTGGATTTAGAACTCTTTGACACACGTGGGGTTATAGTTTGACTCTCCTGGTGTCATCCTGGCTACACCTTGCCCATACGAAGGGCTTGTGTTTCCTTGGGTGTTGAATGAAACGTTATCAGAGCCCATCTGCATTTCTCTTGCTGTGCCCAAACAACTGACAAGAAACATTAAGGGGCCGAGGGTTTATTTTAGCTCACACTTTGAGCAGATATGGTCCTCCATGCTGAAGAGGGCATGCGGGCAGGAAGTGGCTGACCGCATCGCTCCTGCAGTCAGGAAGCAGAGAGTGACCAGGAAGTGGAGCCGGGCTACAAAATCTCTCCCTTCCCCTCCCTATCCCCCGACATACCAGCTTTCTCTGCCCAAAGCTACTGTAACCTTTTATAAACAGCATGATCAGCTAGGGAAGGAAGTGTTTAAGCACACAAGCCTATGGAGCACATTTCAAAACACAAAATGCAAAGTATCCTGTTATTGATAGCAGTCAGTATTTTCTTGAGACAGTGTCTCTAGCCCACGCTGGCCTTATCTAACTCAGCGTGTAGCTGAGGATGACTTTGAACTTCTGATCCTCCCACGTCTGTCTCTCAAGTGCTAGGATTATAGGATTACACCATGCCCATCTTTATTTAATGCTGAAGATCGAACCCACAGCTTCATACATGCTGGGCAAGCACACTACCAACTGAGCTCTATCCCTGGCCTGCAGTTAATTTTTTTTTTTTAAGTGTCAAGGGATCTCAGGAAAGGGAAACTTAAATTTCCTTGGAATTAAAGCAAAATAATTTAAATTTACCCCTGTGTGGGTCTTTTAGTGCCATGAAAGCCCGAGAAAGAATGATTGCATTTGACATTTGCTGCGGGAACACCTAACCACAGACAATTTTGTCCCCCTGGAGCTGTTTTTGGTTAGCACCACTGACAGGAGCCAGAGGTGCTGCTTTTGTCTTTCGGTATTCAGGGGAAGGTGGTGCACAGGGTAAGCAATTATCGGTCTAGAATGTCAGCGATGCTAAAGTCAAAGAGTGTGTCTTAGTCATCCTATGAGGCACACTTCCGTTATCATATGTGATAGAATTGACTGTCAACTTGACAGGATTCAGAGTCACCTAGGAGACAAGCCTCTGAGCCTGTCTGGGAGGGGCTATCTAAATTAGAGTCCTAATTCAATTGGGGTGGGACGAGCCACCCTAACTATTGGCAGCACTATCCCATGACCCAGGGCTCCCTGCTGAGTAAAAAAGAAAGCAAGCTGAGGTCCCCTATCCGTCTCTCTACCTCCTGGCCAGGATATGGCATGACAGACCAGCTGACTCAGGCTCCTGCCTCCATACGTTTTCCACCGAGGTGGGCTGGCCCCCCAAACCATGAGCAAAATAAGCCTTCTTCCTCAAGTTGCCTCTGTCGGGCTATTTTATTACTGCAAAAGGAAAAGTAGCTTAAGTGTCACATGGGGCTTCCAGAGAAGGAAACACGTGAGAAGGGCTGAATTGCAGCGTGCAGGCCTCAAAATCAAACACTGCCCCTCCCAACTGTGCCTTTACTTACCAAGCAGGTCTCCAAACTCCTTTATTTTAGTCCAAGGAAAGGGCCAGGATTGCCAGCCCACTGGTGGGGACATGATGGTGGAGCATTCTGGTGCTAGAGCAGGCTGGAATGAAGTTTGCTCAGGCACAGAAACAATCAGTCCCACTTGGTAGGCAATCGATGAGAGTCAGGAGGATGTCCCCTTCCGTCTGAAGCCCCAGGCATTCTCGCCAATATACAAGCTGCATATCCTCGCGTAGAGAATTCCTCGTGTTCTTTTTCAGCTCTTGGGGGGAAAAATTGCAAATTAATTAACTAATTCAAACACTATTTTTGCTAAGGTCTGCCTCATTAAGATCTCCACAGAGGATCACACACACGTCTCTCAGTATACTCAGTGTCCCCATTCCACGACAGAGTACAGAGTACAGCAAGACGGCTGGTCGGGGGCACTCAGCTTGCCAACAGCAGAACTGGGCTTCAAAACCAGGTCTTTTGCCGTCAGTTCGGGTTCATTTCTAAGCTGGCACTGAGCCACCAATAAATAAAGGCTCCTTTTTGGAAATGGGAGGTGCTTCCTGTCTAAGAAAAAAAGGCTGCCAGCAGCGCAGGTGTGTCATGCAAGGCTAGTTAGTGTGTTAATCCGTATATACAGCATAGTCCTAGGGGCAGGTGTGGAAAGCCAGAAAGGTTCTGGAGGTGTGGCTGGGCGAAGGCAGCTGGAAGGCTGGGAAGTGGTTGGAAAAGATGATACTTGAGCTGGGCTTAGTTGTTGGCAGAACAAAAGGCCAGTGCCTCAAATCAGACAATAGCTTTCAACACTCATTGAAAGCTACCTCTGGCTCCAGATGCTAACAAGTAAAAACAAAAAAGACACCCAGATTCTGCACCAAGGGACTCAGACTCAGCCCCCAAGCGGTCTCCAGGTTACAGCTTCAGGACTTGGGTATAGATAGTGACATAACTGTTGTGCCTTTTCTCTCCTTCCAAGGAAGCAAGCAAGCTTCTGACCGAGGCTGGGGCCCTTTGGTATAGGAGAGTCTTGATATCTCCATTCTCTGTTGCAGGTGGGATTTCTAGTTTAGGAGAGGAGTTTGACAAACATGTTTATTTCTCTGCTTTCTGCGCGTTTGCCTAAAAATGACAAAAGCCAAGATCTCCCTTAGAAGACTCAGACAATTTCAACAATCGTAAGACTCAAAGCGAACAACTTGTCCAAAGGCTACACACATTGATGCCTTATTTAGCCATTTATTTGTTTGACTTAATTTTTTTTTTAATGTATGTGTTGAGTATATATATATGTCACATATGTGTTGCATACCTGCCAAAGCCAGTGGGTGTCAGATCCTGTGGAGCCGGCATTACAGGTGGTTATGAGATGCCCTGTGGGTTTTAGAACTCAGACTTGGGTCCTTTGGAAGAACAGACAGTGTTCTTTGAGTTCATCTCCCCACCCACCCCACCCTCTTAAAAGACTGTCTTGTGTAGCCTAGCTTGGCTTTGGGTTCACTATAGAGGCAAGGATGGCCTTGAACTCCGGATCTTCTTGTCTCCATCTCCCAGGTTCTGGGATTACAGAGTGCACCACCATGTGCAGCACCAGCCCTGTGTAGTGTTTTCATAGAATGACTTGGGGCTCTGAAGGCAGGAAGCTTGCAGGAAGATCATGTAAGTACTTTCATCGATTCATCCACTCCACAAATTCCCAGTAAGCACCTACTCTTCTTATAGGCACTGTTTTGGGACCTGGGGAAACAGCCATGAACTTGGGACAATGTCTCCTGTACACATAGGGCTCACTGACTAGATTGGGAGCTGGGCCAGAAATAAGCAGCTTGAAGAAGTAATAAGTTGAAATTGTGGGAAGAGCAGATATAGGATAGTCAATTATATCTGAATTTCAGATAAACCACAAGTATTTTAGACTATCTGTATCCTCCAAATATTATATTATATCCTGGATTCTTTCACTTTTTAAACTTCTTTCTTCGTTTCATTTTATGTGGTTGAGGGTTTTGCCTGTGTGTATGTCTGTGTACCACATGCATACCGTGCTTGAGGAGGTCAGAAGAAGGTCCCCTGGAGTTATGAGCCACCATGCGGGTGCTGAGAATCAAACTTGGAATTAAGAGCCAGTGCTCTTAATTGCTGAGTCCTCTCCCCAGGACTCATCCCAGAGTCTGGTCTGCCAGGTCAGCAGCCCTAAAGCAATCTGCAGGAGACTGGAATGGTGGGACATTGTGCAGAGAAAGTACCCGAAAGACACAAATACTGTATCATTTATTACAAGGATCTGGCTTAGACAGTAACAGGGACTGGCTAGCCCAACCTCTGTAGGGTTGGCCGTTGGGAAGGTGGTCTGGAAGATACAATGGAAGCCACAGTCTAAAGGCAGACCTTTGTCTTCCTGGTATCCACACTCAGCTGTTGGGAAGGCCTTTTCTCTGCTTGAGTTCCTAACTCCAGCTATGGACTAAGTTGCTGAAAGTAACTGCATGGGGACTTTAATTCCTATCTACAAATCCCCTTCCCAGCATCGTCTAGACTGTGCTCTACTGGATAAATAGGGACCAGATGCTAGCCAAGTTCACACACAAAACAGAGAGATCACAAAGGGACCGGTGTCTACAGGGACAACTTCTGAAGTGCGGGTGTTTGAATTGAGATCTGAACGCTGAGGCTTGGAACATTAAACTGCCATTCTGAAAATATTCCAGATGGTAAGAAAACCAGGTGCCTTCTCCCTTGGGCAGGGTTCCTCCAGTGGACCCAAGACAAGGATTAGGTACAGACCATTTGTCTGGGAGGTGGGGGAGGTTCTGGGGGAAAAGCAGAAATGTGGGACAGGAGAGAGAAGTCAAGCCAGAGGGCTACCAAGTCTCCTTCCATTGGGGTGACTCGACCTCCCTCCTGATGCAGTATTCTGGAAAATGGCACACACTTCCCCCCCCACACACACTATAGTTCTATTCTCTCCCTTCCCTTGCATTTCAGGCTTCAGTGGGTTAACTGTACTCGTTAACCCTCAGTCCCAAGGGTGGTGTCTATTTCCCCAAGGGCTAACGCACACCTGGACCTCTGAGGCACTGTGGAAAACCAAGGCCCTTGCTAGCTTGATCTGTGTTAAAGCACCATGCTTGGTTTTCAATTTGGAGTTAGGTTTTCTCTCTCTCTCTTACTGTTTCTTTCTTTCCTCATCTCCTCTATTCTCGACTTTCCTTTACTTCCTATCTCTCTTTCTTTCCTTTATTCGCCACCCCCTTTCCACTACCCAAATGCATGCTGCCTTGAAAAGATCAAAATGAGGTAGATGTGTAAGTTATCCGCAAATGGGTAGAGGTGTGTGATATTCTAGAAAGAAATATGACCAAATAATGACTCACATGCGTGCATTGATTTTAATAAAATAAGATCCTATGAGGGCTCTCAAGGCCTCCCCCTGATTTTGTAACCATGAGAATGTACCTTTCAAAATGGGGTAGATAAACAGATATATAAATAGAGACATACATACAGGCATGTGTATATATATATATATATATATATATATATATATATAACTGCATATAATTAAGTGGATGTATAGATAGAAGGGGACACAAACATAGCTAGATAGATAATAGAAGCCTATTGGGCCCTCCTCATTTGACAGACCATCCTATAATCAGCTCTGCTGTCAACACAGAGATACCAGGACACAGCTCAACACTGGAGTTAGAGCCTGTCTGCCCAGCCAGGCTTGGCCTGTCAAGCTGGAAACCACAAGAAGGGAAAAAAACAGGACTCTAACATTCTCCAAGAGCCTGGCTTTCCTGCTGTGCCTACAAGTCAGCCAACAGTCACCAACAAAAGAGTGAGTTTGGGTCAGACATTTCCAGGAATCCACCCAAAGGCACCTGTAGGTCATCGTCTGGAATAAGTCAAGCTATGGGACAAGTGCGTGAAACTCAACTCACTCCAACTTTGTTGTATGAGAGATACTTGGCCTAAAATGAGAAGAATGTCTCTGAAGGCATGCCGGAGACAGGGGCGGAGCTGTTAGTCTACTCCTGGCCTGCTCAAAGTCGGGAGTTCATGAATCATGCTTACCTTCACCGACACGTCTGTGTCCCACTTATGCCCCTCTTTCTAACACCTCAATGCCTGCTGGCCTACTTATACATTGCCAGCAACTCTCTGTTCCTGCCTGGGAGTTGCCTTTTGCTGGTTTCCTGGTGAGCAGCCCTCAGCTGATTGCTGATAGAAGTGGGTGCATAAGTAGTCCCCTTCTCTCCCTCAGGACAGAACAGCTCAGAGGTTCATTGCTGCACAGACCCCAAGAGTTTAAGTAAAACCACACCCCATCAGTTATGGGGCGGGGGGGCGTATGTGGCTAAAAGCATTTTCCCCCCATGCTTCTGTCTCTTCTCTCTATCCTTACCTGTCTCCCGATGCCTCCTTCCTTTTTAAATGAGCTATCCACACTGCTGTCCTGATCTCAAAGACCACTTCTGGGAAGGCTAAACAAAGACAGCTGACCGTTCATCCATCAGCTGGCCACCCATCCATCCATATTCCTTCCACCCTCTCGTGTACCAAAGCTGTGCTCGTTCAGGTGACAGGGACCGTCACAGGGACCTTTATATGAGTACCATATGCTAACCAATCACACCACAGGGGCTTCTATATCACAGAGATTTTTTTGTTGTTGTTGTTAAGCTGTTCTTGGATCCGCCTGGTGCCTTTCACAACAACCTCTGGATTCTGCATGTGAGCAGGCTGGGGGGGCGGGGGGAGGAATCCTGCTGAGACTGAGTTAGCATCCCTGGGCCTGCCTAGCAGCTGGTGCAAATTCACTTACTGCAAGTTCACAGCTTGCCACTCTGATTTGTGTCTTGCCTCAGACTCCCA
>NW_026596101.1:13999253-14030445 GCF_907164565.1 Psammomys obesus
GGGGGGGGGGGGGGGGGGGGGGGGGGGGGGGGGGGGGGGGGGCAAAGCTCAGATAATGGCAGCCACTTTCTAAGCTTGGTTCAGCTCACAATGCGTCTTAAGATACAGAGGTTCTACGGTGGACAGAGAAGCTCTTGCGGCGAGCACAGGCCATCCCTCAGTGCCTACTGACCTGATTACTCACTGCCGGCCCCTCAGTGTCCATGCCTGGGCCTGGGAGTTTCCTTTTGCTGGCTGAAGCCCTTGAAAGCAGCCCTCTTAACTGATTGCAGATGGGAGCTCCCTCTTTCAGGCCAGAGTTGGGAAACGGCTCAGTTAGTCCTTCCTGCCTTGCAAGTGTGAGGATCTGAACTCTGGCCCCAGAACCCACGGAAAAGAGGCAGATGTGGCAGCTCATGCTTGCAATCCTAGTGCCAAGGAGGCACGAACAGCTGGGGATTGCTGGCTTGCCAGCCTAGCATATTCAGTGAACTCCAGGCCATTGAGAGACTCTGTCTCAAAATACAAGGTGGGAAGAGATGTGAGGACTGACAGCAGAGGTTGGTCTCTGGCTTAAAGACACACACACACACAGAGCTGGCAAGATTGCCTGTTTTCTGAGCATCTTTTCCTCCTCATTACTCACTGTATAGTATAACTATTAACATGATATTTACATCCCATTGGGTGTGATCAGAAGTGATGATTCCAGTACACAAGCAGCTGTGCATAGATGGTGCAGATGCCACACCATCTTATATGAGGGACTGGAACATCTGTAAGGAGAGGATGGAGTCAACTCCCCAAGGATACTGAGGGGTTGGCCATGCAAAAAGCATGTGTGTTAGATGCCCTGTCCAAGGACTCCTGGGTGCATTTAAAGACACAAGAGGTGGCAAAAGAGTCCAGCCCACGGCTCAGCTGGAGCTTCATGGTGGGATAGCTTGGTGCAGCTGGAGCACCTCCCAGACCTTCTTCCCTGCCCACCCAGAATCTTTCCAAGGAAGAGCACATCATGAGCTGACCCAGCTTGGAGTGCGGCTCACATTACCTAAGTGACACACGCACACCATCCCCTGCTCCTGGGAGTCTGAGGCAAGACACAAATCAGAGTGGCAAGCTGTGAACTTGCAGTAAGTGAATTTGCACCAGCTGCTAGGCAGGCCCAGGGATGCTAACTCAGTCTCAGCAGGATTCCTCCCCCCACCCCCCAGCCTGCTCACATGCAGAATGCAGAGGTTTTTGTGAAAGGCACCAGGCAGAGCCAAGACACACAGAGATTCTGAGGTTGAGAAGGGGGAGGCCTTTTCAGGAGCCTCCACAAGCATCAGAGGCGCTTTTGAATGATGCAGCCAAGCTGGAGGGCAGTGGGCAATGGACATAAAACCCAAAGTCACAGATATGTACAAACTGTAGCCTTGTGGGCCAAAGGAGTCCAAGGAGAGCTGGAAATGTGGCCCAAGACAAAAATGGTAAACTTACTTAAAGCCTTAGAGATTTTTAATTGTTTCTCTTTAAATGTTTCCCTTTTGTGTGCATAACTGGGTCAAGAGGTTGGACACACCATCTTGAGTCTGAGAAGACTTGGTACAGTTTAGGCCTAATACGGAGCACCACCATACTTTCTGCTTAGTACAGTGCAGGCTCAGTGAAATACATCACCAAAATGTCAACTTACTGTTTTCTTTTTAAAATTAAAAAAAAAAAAATTAGTTGCGTTGTGGCTTACATGAAGTTGCTCTTAGACAAGCCTTGGCTTACAAAGAGCCTCTGGCTTCCACTCTCTTTACATCTGCCCAAAACCCACCCTCAGCAATTCCTGTAGAACCCTGGAGAAAACTAGAGACTGGAGAGGGTCATTGCTCTGAGCAGGAACAAACAGGGCCAGGAAACCTTTGGGAGGAAGGAAGCCGGAGCCTGCCAAATGATTCCTTGCAAGAGCAGAGCTATTACCAGGGGGGCCAGTCGGGCAGCCTGCATCTCTGAGATGCCAGCCCGCTGTGCTCCACTGCCTTCTGTCTGGGCCTCTGCAGTTCCTTCTCTGCTTCCTGCCCCATCCTTGGCGACAGGTGATTAGCAGAGCCAGCTGGCAGCTTCTTCTGAGGATGGCCGCCAGAGAGCTGGGAGCCTGCCTGCCATGGCTCCAGCCCGGCCTGGCTTTCCACACAGAACTCTATTCAGCACCTCGGCGAGCTGGTTCGGCTGGACAGCTGTGACCCGTCTATTCTCTTGGTGCCTCTTGGCAGCGACAGAGCTGCAGAAGAGAGTCTGCAGTGTGCCACTTACTGCCCACTCCCCTCCATAAATACCTGGGCCACTGGGCACAGAAGCTGTTTGTCGGTGGTTTGGGGAGGGAGAGAAGAAACACTCCTCACACTTTTTTTAAGTTTTTAATGAGTATATTTCCTAGGATTAGGAATTACCATTGCTGTGATGAAACACCATGACCAAAAGCAACTTAGCGGGGAAGGGGATTTCTTTCACTCTCAGTGCCAAAAAACAGTTCATTATCAAAAGCAGTGCGGTTAGGAACTCAAGCAGGTCAGGACCCTGGAAGCAGGGCTGAGGCAGAGTCCGAAGATGGGTGCTGCTTACTGGACTTGCTCTGCATGGATTGTTTAGCCTGTTCTCTTATAAAACCCAGGACTACCAGTACCAGGGTGACACTGCCCAAAATAGGTTGAGGGCCCTCTCCCATCAACCACTGATTAAGAAAATGCTCCACAAGCTTGCCTACAGTCTGATTTTTATGAAGACATTTTTCTCAGCTGAGGATCCCTTCTCTCTGATGACTCTAGCTTGTTTCAAGTTGACAGAAAACTGGCAAGTACAGCATGTATTAACTCTAAGTAATCATAAACTTTGTTATGACATTTTGATTTAGTGCACTGTATGTATGAGAGAGAGAGAGAGAGAGAGAGAGAGAGAGAGAGAGATTGATTCTTCCTTGCCCCACACTTTCTGGTGCCTCTTCTGCCTCCACTGCCATCTGCTAAGATGCACAGCACTGCTAAGACATCAACCTTTTCTCGTTTTTAAAATTTACGCTCCAGGGATTGAGCTCAGATCATGAGACTTTTGGACCAAGCCCTTTTACTGTCTGAGCCACCTCCCTGGCCTTCATTATTACATTTGCATATATGTATATAATATATTTTAAACATATTCATCCTCCATTACCCTCTTTCGACCCCTCCCATTCATCCTCTTCCTCTTTCTAGCTAGTCCTCCTCCTGCTTCCATGTTCCTCACCCCCTTTTTCTTGAACCAATGAGTTCAATTAGAGTTATTTACAAGACCATGGGCAACTTCCCAGAGGCTACACCACTGAGGAAAATGTCTCCTTCCTCAGCAATCAATAATTGCCTAGAAGCCCTTGGGAGGGGTGGGACCTCTCTGGTTGTTTCACTCCTGTATTTGCAGTCTCTTTAACAGAGAGTGAGTTACACAAGGCCCAAGATTTGTCTGAAGCGATCAGTACTGGATCTCCTAGTGACTAGAGTAACCTGTACTAGTAGGAGACTCTTCATGGTATGTATTTAGTTAATGGGAGAGAGGGAAGAAAGAAAGAGAGGGTAGGAAGGATGAAGGAACAAATGAATGAACAAATGAAGGAAGGATGCGGGAAGATGGAAGGAAAGATTTTTTTATTTTAAACAACTTCTGCAATTACTCCTAATTCTGTCCACCCATTGTACTAAGTCACTCCATGTTTCTTCCCATGAAGCCAACACGAAGCTAAGCCATGGCTTCCCGTGGTGGGACATACAAAGAGGAAATCAAAGCAGAAGTGTAGGGCAGGTTGATGGTTGTGTGTGCTGAGGAGAAGGGGTGACAGCTGGACCTGCTGCTTGCCTCACCTTGGTCCCAGTGGGCTCAGGGATCACAGTACTTCTAGTTGGCAACCCCATAAGCTGCAGACTATGATTCAGGGGGCCCCAGGGAGTCAGACACAGGCTGAGGAAAACACTGGCATGGAAGAGCCACATCCTTCTGTATGATTGGCTGGCAATGTGGCCACGAGTATCTCCCAGCAGATGGCCATGAGAAAGACTCCTGGGCACAGCCTGGCTGCCATGTGGCTTCCTGGCATAGGATGGATGGCAGTCTTCCCAGAGACCTGGAGCCCTTGTCTCGCTTGGCTCTATCCCCGTGGTTCTATGTTTCTGTCTCTTCCCAAGGGTGGAGTCTTTCTATGTATCTGGGACTAGGGAAAGTGTGTTTATTCTTCATGTATGCACACATCTAGCTCTGCCTTAATGACAAACTGGAGATTTTACACCCGCTTCGCACTCACTGTTTTCTCGTCCCATAGTGACTGCTTCCCCCAAAGCAGTGGGTGGCTCTGTCTGGTTGTCTGGCTGGTGAGAGAGAAGGATGGGCTGCCTCTGCAGCCCTCATGTGCGTTTCCATCCTCTCAGGGTATCACTGAGCTTCAGACTGCGCCAGTCTGCAGCAAGGCCTAAGACGATAGTTCTCCACGATTCCCAAGGGATGCCAATGCTAGAGGCCCAAAGGAAGAAGAGAAGGAGCAGGGAGCAGAGAGGGAAAGTAGAAAGGGGGAAATGTAAGAAGGGAGGCAGGGAAAAGAGGAGGGAACGAAGGAAACGAGGGAGGAAGGGAGGAAGAAATCTAGGTGTGAAGGGAGCATGGAAGAGAAGAAAGAAGTCAAGGAAGGAAGAGAGGAACAAGAAGAAGGGAGGGAGGGAAAAAGAGGGGAGAGGAAGAGTGGAGAGAAGACAAGGGAGGGAAGAAAAAAAGGAAGGAGAGCAGGAGGAGTTGAAGGGATAAAGGAGGGAAGTGGGGAAGGACAAGGGAGAGAGAGGAAAAAGAGGAGGCAGAACGGGAAGAAAGAATAAAGAGAGAAGAGAGGGGGCCTTGAAGAGAGAAAGCAAGAAAGAATAGCCACATCCTCAGTAATTAAAAACATTCTTATATTATAATCAAGCCCATGTTCTAGGAACAAGTTTCAGGGTGGGATGTAGCTAATTGGTCCAGTCGTCTACTTTTGTTCCAAGATGAAGCCGAACCCAGACACTGAAGCATTTGTTACCAGCAATCATTTCCCCAGCTGGGGAAGTCAGTCTGAAGGAGGGAAGTGTGGTCAGAAAAGACCTTTCTCCTATTGTTTCACCCTACACACCAACCCCTGGGACTGTCCTTAGAGATGTGGTGGAAAGGAGCACACAGGGCCCTCTTCCCTGCCTATCTGCCCCTGGTTACAGAACAATTCGGCCATCCTGCCTTTTTCACACAGCCCTTTCCTCAGAACTTCTGGCCAACTGAGCTAAGGCAGGAATGTGGCTTTGGGCTTGGAGTGGCATTTCCTTCTTCGTTAGCAGAGATCCAGGGCCCAGAACTCATTTGGTAACACGGAAGAAGAAAGTAAGAGGATCCTGGAGTGCCTGGCTCATACAATACTGAGAATCTAGTGGGCTTGGACATTGGGGTCACTGAGGGACAGATGTGCTGTCCTTGTGCTGTCCACTGCAGTCTAAAGTGGGGAAGCAGCATCAGCCCCAAGTGGATCGGAAGCTCAAGAGCTCTTCTCGGCCACTTATTCTTTGCCTACCAGGATCTTCAGAGCCACGAGAGTCTTTGAATGTTTCCTTTGGAGCCAAATGCCAGCCAGCCCTGTGAATTCTCCAAAAAGAAGTAGAAGAGGACTCAGGAGGAGACATGCAGGGTCTGCCCATGAATGGCATCGGTTTGCCTGCATAGCTTTGTGTCACGAGAGGGGTGGCCTCACTTTCTAGCTGTCTACCTGAGGTCAGAACAGGAAGCCAGAGTGACCCCAAGTGGCATGGGAAGGCACAGGAGCCAGCAGGCTGGATAGACAATGACAGCACAGCCAAGTGCCAGCATGTGGGGCTCAAACCCAAGTTTCCCAGACAGAGGCTTTGGGGGACATTCTAAGACTATTCTGTCTTAAGTAGTCAAACTGGTGGGCTTTTTAAGGAGGTGCCACATGTCAGGCACACTCCTTGTGTGTTTTCCTTTCTGTGCTTCTTACCATGACCTTGTGAGGAGGTACTTTAGGGGTTCCCTTTATCCATGGGGGGTATATGTTCTATGACCCCCAAAGAACATCTGAAACCATAGATAGGACTGAATACAATTTATATTACATTCTCCCCGTGGATATGCCAAACTATGATAAAGTTCAGCATACAAACAAGAAACAGGAAAAGATTAACGATATTAACATAGAACAATTATAATGATGTACACAATGAAAGCTATGTGAATGTGTCCTGCCCCCATATCTTACATTTTT
This sequence comes from Psammomys obesus, assembly GCF_907164565.1. Taxonomy (NCBI): domain Eukaryota; kingdom Metazoa; phylum Chordata; class Mammalia; order Rodentia; family Muridae; genus Psammomys; species Psammomys obesus. Next base: position 14,005,510 of record NW_026596101.1, read on the forward strand.
ACATTTTCTACTTTAAGGTAGTGCTTCCTGCTCCTCTTTGAAAGATTCAAATTGCTCTCAAGGCTATTATTGTGTTTCGGGGTACAAAAAGGGATATTTACAATTGACTGCAGTACGTACTATACTGTACTGTACTGCACTGTACTCTGCTATTCACAAGGCACAGGTAAAGTCTTCTGTCAATCAGGACAGAGCAGGATGAGGTGAGAATTCAGAAGAGTACACAGTTCAAAACTTAAGAATTATTAATTTCTGAAATTTTCCCGTTTAATGTTTTCAAGTGGCCATAGCATCTGACCACAGAAGAGGGGAACCTGGGATATGGGGACTGAGACGGCTAAGTAATCTTCATTGTCAACTCAACAAAATTTGGGATCATCGTAGAAACAAACCTCTGAGCATGTCTGTGAAGGTATTTTTAGATCAGGTTAACTGAGAAGGGAAGACACAGTCTGTGTATGGCAGAGTCATGCCCTAGGCTGGGCTCTTCGAGTCAATGGAAAGAGAAAGTGAAGCCAGGACATGGTGGAGCACGCCTTTAATTTCAGGACTTGGAAGGCAGAGGCAGGCGAATCTCTCAGTTCCAGGCCAGCCTGGTCTACAGTACGAGTTCTGAAAAGAGAAAGTAAGTTGATGGGCAGTGTTCCTCTCTACTTCCCAGCTGAGGGTGCCATGTTACCAGCTGCCTCAAGCTTCCGTTTGCCATGTCCTCCCCACCAGGTTGGACTGAGCCTTCCAACTGTGAGCCAAAAATATGCTTCCCTTCATAAGTTGCTTTGTTGGCTATTTTATCCCAGCAATGAGAAAAAGTAAAGACGACAGGGCCCCACTATGCGCCCATGCACAGGTCACGGGGAGACCCAGACCCAACTCTGTCTTTTAGCCTCTGAAGTGGCAGAGCTGGGGTTTGAGGGTAGGAAGAAGGGCTCAAAGTCCGTGTCCCACAGCTGTCCGGAGAAATATCTACTTTCATTTTTTAATCAACATACTTGAATTTGTTATCTATCTCTGTGTGAGCAATGACCTCAAAGAGCACCTGGCTAACAGCTCACTGTCCTGCAGATCAGAAGTTCAAATGTGTTCATCAGGACGCTTTTCATTTCCAGCCCATTTTGGTTGTTGGTAAGGCTTAGTGTCTAGCGGCTCTCTGACTGCGCTCTGGTTACCAACTGGTAGGTGCCCATTTGTGATCCCAGCATACACAAGCATGCCTTATTGAGCCACTGAAAGCCAAGAACCCTGAGAGCCCGGGTCTCACGTTCTGCCTGCCTCAGCACTTAGTGAAGATAAACAGGTCGACCCTGATGGTCGGATGAACCAAGTGCATGGGTAGGCCCTGTTTTGGGGGGGTCTCTTCCTCATGCAACACAGCTACATCAAACGCAATCAGAAGACATAAGCCACAATGCACCACCAAGCAGCCACAAAGCCAGGGCAGGCTCCAACTCCCAGGCTCTTAAATAGCTCATGGCTGCAGACCCCAATGAAGGGCACGTCCATCCAGGGCCTGGCAATCAGGACTCCCACAGAGAATATGTGTGGGAGTCCCCACAGTCCCTGTTTGCTCTTGTCCTGCCCCCTGATGATTCATGATCGCAGATCGCTGATTCCCCAGTTCCCTATGTGGGCTACGTGTAAACAGAGACCCGGTATAACTTCTGTGTTCTGATGTCTTGACCCAAACAAACAAAACTGCGGGAGAACAGAAGCCTGATCCATTTCCGGTCCTGGGTGACAGCTGTTTTAAACTGACAGGTTAAGGATAACCTCAGCAGGACCCCACATGTAGGCTGGCCCCTCGAGGGCAGGGAGAAGTGGGCATTCTTGTTCTGAGATATCAGGATTGTCTTCGGAAGCCGCGGGCATCTCACCCCCTCCATTTGGGGCTTAAAGTTCCCATTACCTGCAGCTAAAATGTGATGATGCACACAGGCAAACAGCCTGATCCAATCCGCACAGCCTGTGGCTTAATATTCTAATCGGTGCGATTTCCTTAGTGCTTCCTCAGCCCCGGAAGTGTGTGCTGTGGGGTTTTAAGTGGTCTCCTCGCCCTCACCTGCCCACTCTTGTCAGCACACATTCCATCCCAGTGTAGCAGTCTTGCAGAGTAGGTGCTTTTGAAAAATAAATCATAGTGTGTGCGTGTGTGTGTGAGAGAGAGCGTGTGTGTGTAGGGGAAGACATCCTCCTCATCGGTCCTTCCATCATGTTTGAGAGTCTCTTTGTGGTTTGCTGCTGCTGTCTGCCATGCTGGCTGGGCTTCAGGCTCCTGGGCGTTCTCCTGTCCCTGCCTTCTATCCTTCCCATCTCACCACAGTGGCACTGGGATTACAAACACGTGTACTAACCGTCCTGTCTTGGCTGTGCTTGGGTTTGTGGGGATCTGAACTCAGGTCCTCATGCTTGCTTGTCAAGGGCTTTACCCTCTAAGCCATCTCTCTGGCCCAAATCTGCATATGATTTTTATTTTATTTTTTAAAGTACCCATCTGTCAGGGCCCCCCCCCCCCCCGAGAGTGCAACAGTCCAGGGGGCATACCTGTGGCCTAAGGAGGGACCTCTTAGTCAGAATTAATTTGTCTGCTCACACTCCTTTTAGCACTGACTCCCAAATCTGGGATTCATTTGCTGATTAACCTAGGTGTTGTGTGGTTCTAGTTGAGTGTTCCTCTCTTGATTCTTGGGGAAAGACTCCAGGCTTGGTGTAATAGCATATGCCTGAGATCCTAGCACTTGGGACCCAAATGGACAAACAAACAAACAAACAAACAGAATGTGTTAGCAGGCTTCCCTTTGGCCTACAGGCCACAGGCTGGGAGCAAACAAGAGTTTTGTTTGCTTAAAGGCCTAACAGACACTGGGGAGGGTTGGTGACAAATTTTAGTCCTGTGGGAGTCACAGGACTAGATTTATGTTAAAACTTTTGTATTCCATATAGGTAAATCTGCCCCCCCCCCCCCCCCCCACACACACACCTCAAGACCGTCCTCAGTCTTCCAGGTTTGCTACTATACCAATCCTGGAGTAAAGCACTTTCTAATAGGCCCTAGTATTAAAGCAACTTTTAGTCACCTGATTTAAATGTCATCTCGGAGGCTTACTGCCTCTGTCTGCTAACCTAGGCCTAGTCCTGGAAGCTTCTTGCCTCCATACAATCTTATCTAGGCCTAGAATGTTTTCAGCCTCTGAGGCTTACAACTAACTAAGCCAACTCTTTCTAGTTTTTCTGAACTCTGGCTGGCTGGTTCAGCTCAGCTGTTCTGGCTCAAACTCCTCTCCGAGTTGACTGATTCAGTTTGGCTTCTCTCGGCTTTTGACTTTTTGCCCTGTTTGGCCTCATACTGATTTTGGCAATCTGTTCTAATTTTCTGGCTCCTTCTCATCCTCTGGCTCATTCTGTTTTCACCTGTATCTATCTTTTCAACCCACTTATGAAAAAGCTCTCCCGGTAAAAACTGCCTCTGAATTCCATGAACTGAATTGCCACAAACTCAGTTCCACTGCACTGCCTCTCAACTCTCTGGCTCAACACTGCTGCCTGGACAGAACTGACTGGAACTCAGAGATCTGCAAGCCTCTGTCTCCTGAGTGCTGGGATTTAGTTGTATACTACCAAGCTTGGAGATGAGCTTTTCTTTACCTGAAACTTGCTCAATACCAGACTGACTTTGAACTCAGAGATCTGCTTGCCTCTGTCCCCTGGAATTGAAGTTGGGTCCGTAAAGAAGGTCTTTGGATGTGATCTCTGGCCAGAGCAGCCATGTTCTGAATTAAAATTCCCCTACACCCCAGCATGGCAAATATGGTGACTGTTAGCAATCAGGTTTCTTCATGGACAGCTCCAGGGACTCAGCGACCCCAGGATATGTCACACTAGCCCCCGAGATGAGATGCGATGGGACACATTCTCATGAGCTACTCGTCCTCCCCCTGTTCATGCGATACATCTCCTTATAAAGGCATCTGTTCCCTTCCCCCTACTCTCTTCCCCACCAGCTACTCTCACCCAAAGGTGCCTCTGTATCCCTTCCCTTTAATACACCTCCCGTGTGATATCTGTCACATGGTGGGACTTTATAAATAGATTGTAACACTTGGTGTCACAACTTGGATAGGCCCTCCTGGTGCTTGTGGGTCATAGCCATGCCTGGACCCTTTCCCCAGTCCACCTGCAACAGGTTCACTTTCTGGCCACCTGATCGCTGAGCTCCTGCATTCCAACACCAACCAACTGGTGAGTGCCTCCCTTCCTGGATCCAAGGGAGTGATGGTTGAGCATCTGGCACCCTTCTGGTACCCTTGGAGTCAGAGATCCCCCTCTCCCCATTATCTTTATGGCTATATACCACCATTTTCACTGACCTCCATCATGGACCTTTCCCCTTGGGCGAGGCTTCACCCTTCTACCAGCATAGTTTCCTTTCTCTCTTGTAAATCCTAGCACTAGGTAAACATTGTCTGCTTAGTCTCCTAGCCCCCGGTCCCTGCCCAGCCCGTGACGACTTGCTGGCCAGATTGAACACAGTCCTGCCTGTGTTCTTAGGAGGCTTTGGACTCAGGCTTGTGATGTCTCTCCTCACCCATGGCATCTGTGTCTTTGTCCATATCTCCATGTTCCCCACTGGGATGCCTTCTGGAGAACCTCAGACCCCTATGCGTAGTGCCCAACTTAAAGGCTTCTAAACTCAAATGCTTTTGCAACCACACCTGGCCCCAATATTATTTAGATAATGAATCCAAATGGTCACAAAACAGCATTTTAGCTCCCAGTATTATGCAGGACATTTCCTGTTACTGCCAGCGATTGGGTGAATGGAAGGAGATCTCCTACTTCCAAGCTTTCTCTTGTCTTTTCACCAAACTTTTTTCTGTTCTTCCTGTTCCCTTGCTCAGCAACTTCTAGCTATAAAGTCTCAGCCAGAAGAGACTACCCTTGATTCTGTTGATGAGCCCCCTCCTTACCGGCCCCAACCCATAGCTCCATCTCTTTCTCTGGCTTCTTTAGCCCCCTCTTCTCCTCTCCAGCAACAGGCTGCTCTAATCATCCTACTGTGGCACCTACTTTTACCCCACCAGCTGCTTTTAGTCCCTCCGCTCCATAATGAAACCCTACCCCCACCCAAGCCTAACCTAGCCTAGGTTCTTCCTTTGCAGGAATTTGTTGGGGTGGATGTCCTAGTCAGGGTACACGTTCCCTTTTCATTAAGTGAACCTTCTCAAACAGAAAAAAAGACTGGGACCCTATGCCTCTAATTCCACTACATTGATTACAGAATTCCAATATGCTACTTAATCCTATAGTCTCACTTTCCATACATATATCAAATGTTGGCCAAGGATGATCTCCCAACTTTGGCGACTTCCCTTGTCTCCTAATGCTTGAGGGCCACCAGGTACCTGTTTCAAAAGTGGTCAGGAGGGTTACTGGGCCCAGACCTGCCCTAACTCCTGAAAGCCACCAGGGCCATGTCCAAGGTTCCATCAAGAGAGACATTGGGCTGTTGGTTGCCCCCGTGTCCCTTGTGGCTTGGGGACATTATGTCCAGATGACCCTCCATCCAATCTCCTAGGCCCATCCATGGACAACCAGAGACCCAGCTGATCACCACCAGCTCTGACAGGGAGCCCTGGGTAGTCATCATACTATCAGGGAAACCCATCTCCTTTCCCTGAACATGTCAATCCACTTACTTGACCCTGGTGGAGTTTTGGGGATCCACATTTCCTTCTCTTTCCCTACTGTTGGAATAGAGGGACAGCCTTACCAACCTCACCAGACCCTACCACTCAATTGCATCTTTAGGCACCTTCCTCTCACTCATTCTTTTGTAGTGGTGCCAACCTGTCCCATCTGCTTATTGGGAAGGCATCTTCTAGCCAAAGTGGGAGCTTCTATTTCCTTTGCTTCCCCCAACCTTGCCAGCAGCCTTTCTCCTCCTTCTCCTAGCTGCCCAGCTCACCTGTTCTAACATGTCATTTCCTCTGCCAGGTGGACCCCCTCCCCAAGTCTGGGATGCCCAAAACGCCTTTGTTGCTAAACACCATTCCCTTGTTGACATCTAGTTATAGGACCCTACTCAAGCTCAGCACCCACTCTCTCTCCAGCGCATCAGAGGACTTAAGCCTATTGTTTCTGACATCCTAAGGGGAGGAAAAACCTTCCCCCCAACTTCTTTCCCCTTTACTTGCCATTAAGAAGCCTAGTGGAGCCGACAGCCTGGTTCAAAATCTCTGGCTCCTGGATTCTTCAGTGCTCCCCCTACCTTTATATACTACCCCTTATATACTACTCAGGAACTCCCATTTCTCAGTCCTGGACCTCAAGGATACCTTCTTCTCTATTCCCCTCGACACCTAGTCACAAAACATTTTTGCTTTCACCTGGACTGACCCTGAAACTCACTTCTCTACCCAACTCACCGGGACCATCCTATCCCAGGGGATTCAGGACACCCCACCCCACCCCCGTTTGGCCAGGCCCTAGCCTCTGACATATTCTCCTTATCTCTACCTAAACCTAAACTTATATAGTATGTAGATTGTCTTCTCCTCTGCAGTTAAACTCCTACAAATTAACCAAACAAACACTTCTGCTCTTCCAATATATATATATATATATATATATATATATATATATATTTTTTAGTCAGAGCTACAAAGTCTCTTCTTCTAAGGTCCAACTGTCCACCCCTCAGGCCACCTACTTCAAACTAACAATTACTCTAACCCATAAAGCTATTACTTTAGATAGAAAGCACCTAATCCACTCTCTAGCAGTCCCCTCTGCTAAAGAGGAGGTTTTTTTCATTCCTCGGAACAGCTGGCTTCTTCCACTCCTGGTTCCCCTCATTTCCCCTCCTTGCTTGACCCCTATATGAGGCAGCTCTCCTTCAGGCCCCAGCCTTACACCTCCCAGACCAAAACCCACCCTTTCTCCCTCTGTATAACAGAAAAAGAGGAATATACCTTCAGGGTCCTAGGTCACCAACTGGGACCCACCCTTCTTTTGCACCCATAGAAAACCTGTCAAAGAGCTTGGACCTGACCACCCAGGAACGAGCACCCTGCATATGTGCCTTAGCAGCTGCTGAACTCCTTATTCATGAACCTCAAAACCTAACTTTGGGGTCACCTACTACTGTCTTCTCCTCCTACAACCTGTCCCACCTCTTAACATATAAAGGCTCACAGACTTCATCCAGGGCTCTTTCTGACACTAGTAGAACGCTCTGCACTTACAATCATGTCCACCTCTGATTATCTCAAATCTTCTCCGCCGGCCATAGGCGGACCACGCCCCGTCTCATTCTTGCATCGAAACCTTAGAGGAACTATTATTGCGCCACCCTTCACACATTCAGGGGGAGCACACTGCCTCAGGATGTTTGTACCTGGCACACAGGTGCCAGCCTATGAGCCCAGTGGTCTGGGGATGGAAATCTTCAAGGCTGAAAAAAATAAAGCTTTTTCTTTGCTTTTCTTCTTCTCCTTCTTCTTCTTTTTTTTTTTTTTTTTTTTAAATTTCAATATTAGCATCGAAGTGCTGCTTAGGAACAGAGAAATGAATTCTGGGCCTCTTCTGGGAGAAAGTGCTCATGGTTTTATTTGTTTTAATTTTCTCTCTTGATGAAAAATGTGCCACAGTTAGAGAGTCACAGAATAAACAGAACACTGTGACTGGTGTTTTCCAATATCCTTAGTGGATTCCACATAGTTTTCTTTGAGGTTCATCAATATTTAAATAGCTTCCACAGGGCTCCTCCCCGGAAGCTGAGGTGAAGCCAGGTTCCCTAGGACCCTCCTTCCAGCTCCCATGTCACCAAGGCTGAGCTCTGTCCAGGGCAGAGATTTTAGGAAGAGGCCAGTTGTAGGACTCCGTTTGTATGCCCTGGCCCCAGAGTGGGACAGGACAGAGTTCACGTCACTGCCTGCTTTCTCTCAGCATTTACCTCCCCTAGCTGGCTTGACAAAGCCTGGAACTGCTCCTCCATCATTTTTATTTCACATCCTTCTTTCCCTCGAGCTTCTTTTCAAACACGGTTTGTACACCATTTTCACTCAGGGCTGCTTATGGGAAGCCCCGGGCTAAAATCTCGAAGAGGAATCTCAAGCCAGAACAACTCCAAAGGGGAAATCCAGATAACATACCAAAGTTCAGCCAAGAGCTGTGCCAATTACGTGGGGCAAGGGAAGGTTCAGAGAAACATGTGGCATGCCTGGGGATGCCTGGTACAGTGGGAGACTGTGCCCTGGGAAAGGCCCTGGGGGGCATCGCCAGCACCGCAAGCAAAAACCAAATCAAACCAAACCAAAGCGCCACCCAGAAACACAGGGCCTGGTGCTATGGAGCTTGTGGGTGTCTTTGCCTGCATCCTACCAGAAGCTGGGGATCCCTCTCAGGAATGCACCACAGTTTGCTTCCAGCGTTCCTCTTCTTCCTGTAGGTATGCAACCCTTCCAGAAGCAGAGTAAGAGAGGGATTCCTTGATGGAATCGTGCTGGGGTAGGACACCAGAGCCCCAACGACCAGGCTAAGCCTTACTCACCTGGGATGCATAAGACATAGAAACATGGGCAGTGAGTGAGTCTGTCCTGGTAGCAGAGATAAACATACATTTCTAGAATGTTTCTGAGCTCTGTTATGCCCGGCAGCACAAATGTTACTGGATCCTCGCCAGGAGCGTGCCTTTCCCCAACCCGTGCCACAGCCTCCGAGCGCCACCACGTTTTCCCAGTGCCCCAGCCTTTTCTCCTAGTTAAAAATCCATCTGGCAAAGGCACTCAGTATCCCCAGTACCAGCTCCTAATACGGATGAGTCTCTCTAATGGCTCACCCTGTGCTAAGTGCTTTAAATCACAGGCATATTAAATTCTCATTTACATATGAGAAAACAGAAGCTAGGGAGGTGACTGTTGCCCAGCTCCTGTCCCTATCTGGAATCTGATTCCTGGGCTGGCTGCTCCTGCAACTTGGAGTCTTAACCACTCTGCTCTTTCAGTGTCTGGAGGCACATTGGGGTGGAGGCCTCAGTATCTGGGGTAGGTATTAATTTCAAACAGACTTTGGATTTTTAAAAATGCACTAGACAGTTTACAAAGCCTTCGAATATACACTATACAACGGAACCTTCCCTATAAGTCCTCATGAGCCATACATGGCAGGATGCCTTAGGAAGCAGTAAATAAATAAATGGTGAGCCAAATGCTGTCCTCATCAGTCTCCTCTCACCTTGAGGAAACTGAGTCTCAGTTGAAGTGACTGGCCAGAGACAGCCCGGAAAAAAAGAGCTGTGTCCTGTGGCTATTCCTAGCTCATCCTTGCTCACCGTCAGAGAGCCCGATCATTTTCTCTGGGATGTACTAGCCTTTCAAAGAAGCTGTATACAGTACTGGAAACCCTGTGGGGAAATCAGAAACAGGATGTCAAAAAATACAAAGGGCTCAGGTTGCAATGATGCTGTTGGAATGCACAACCAGGCAGCTTTCCTTTCTTCTCTGGAGAGCTGGTTTGGCCTTTGCAGAGGCTTGAGAATGAGGTGAAGAGAGCCGGAACTGCTCAGTGGAAATGTTGGGATTGGACATCTGGGCCTGTGCCCCAGGATGACACGTAGACTTGGGCCATGCCTGTGGAAATGAGCCAGGAAGTCTGAATGACTTCAGGCCTGAGGAGTGGAGAGGTCCTATTTTCCATCTTTGATTTGTTCTTTTCTCGTGGTTTGTTTTTTTGTTTGTTTGTTTGTATTTGTTTTTTTTTCTGTTTTCATGTTTTTAAGCTAAAACCTTATTTTTCATTTTCCATCTTGAAAATGAATGGGCTCAGCTATAGCACTGTTTCTTACCCAGAGGAGGCGATTTTTGCCCCCACCCTGAGCTATTTTTGGTTATCATAACCAGGGACTCAGGAGGATATTGTTGGTGTCTAGTGAGTAGAGGCCAGGGATGTCGTTAAAGGTTAAACATCCCTCAGTGCACAGGACAAATTGTCCAACCAAATGTCAGGAGTGTCAGGGCAGAGTTACCTAATGCTGAGCCTTCTGGGATGTTCCCATTGAATTAACCCCATAAGCACAGATCAGAGCTGAGGAAAACTTACGTGTTTGGAAGGTGAAAGGCGATATTCCTTTGATTGTCTTGCTAGAGAACTTCAGAAAATCATATTAAGCCCTAATGCACAATTCCTTCCCCCACTTCCCTTCTCCCTTCCCTTTCCTTCTTCCCTGTCAACCCCTCTCTCTCCCCTCCCCCTTCCTTTCCTTCCCTCCACTAAGGGTTACTGAGCTCCCTAACTGACCCGCAGCCACAGCAGAGTCTTCTGTTTTGCTACATAACCCAATCATGAGTTGTCACCTCACCTCCAAGTTTCTTCTCTGGGATAGTGCCACCCACTTGTCACTCAGCCTCTCGAGCAATTTCTGCCCACACAGCCCTTACACATTTCATGATCATTTCAGTTCACTGGAAGGAGACAAGCAGGACCTGTCACTGTGCGGCCCTAGAGTGAGCTCTGGGCTATGTCATCAATTCATTTATTGGCTTGTTTCTGTTTGCTTTGTGGTACTGGACTTGAACCCAGGGCCTTGTATGTGTTAGGTAAGTGCTCTACCACAGAGCTACATTCCCAGCCCTATTTTTAATTTTATTTTTACCACATTTATTTATTGTCTGGGGCAGGGGCACATATGGAGGTCAGAGGACAACTTTCAGGGGTATTGGTTCTTTTCTTTCTACCATGTGAGTCCCAGGGATTGAACTCAGGCTGCTAGGTTTGACAACCTTTACCCACTGAGCCATCTGTCTCTGGTCCTTTTTATCCTGAGGCAGAGTCTCACAAAGTTGCCTGGGTTTGGCCTTGAAATTTGCTCTGGCTGGGTCTTGTGACTTCTGCATGAGAAAAGCCTTCGACCTTGACTAAGTTAAGTCCTCATTCTTAAGCTCAGTGAACATCTATGCTAGGAAAGCATTAAACAAACCTGGATGCCATGCAATCTCTTTGTTAATATGCAGCTCTGATTCCAAGAAATATTAATCCTTTGGCCACAGCCTCCCAAGTAGCTGGGATTGCAGGCTTGTACCTGGCCCAGCCAGGCTACTTTACCTCCATTTTCCAAGTGAGGAAACAGAGACTCTGGTTATTCATTATTTGCGAAATGAAGCAATAAACCACACACACACACACACACACACACACACACACACACACACACACTTTCTCAGCAAGATGTGTTGATTTTATGATAAGGCTCACTTACCAGCTGGTCTTATAGTACCCGAGGTTCTAACCTGTATTTGAGGAATTAGCATTTTACCTGGGCTCTGGTTGGGCCTGCAACTTTGATACTGAGTGGGCCATTCTTTCTTCCTTTCTTTCTTTCTTCTTTCATACAATCTAGGATCATCTGCCCAAGGGTACCACTGTCCACAGTGGGATGAACCTTCCCCCATCAACTATCAATCAAGAAAATGCCTGGCAGATTTGTATATAAACCAATCTGATGGAGGCATTTTCTCAATTGTTTCCCTCTTTCTGGATTACCCTAGTTTGTGTCAAATTGGCTGATAAAAAACAAAACAAAACAACAACAACAACAAAAACAAAAACTCAGCCACACAAACAAAACCCCCAAACTAACCAGCACAATGGTATCGGGTCTGTTTGCTCAAACTGTGTCCCTTGCAGTTCTAATTCCGAGAAATGTCATTCCATTTACAATAACAAATTAACAAAGTCCATAGTCAAGTATATATGAGGGGAGAGAGAGAGGAGAGCCCAAGCCTGAGGAGAACCTTCAGTGATTTTCTTAAGAAGTTGTCTACCTTGCTTATTCATTCATTTGTTTTTGAGACAGGGTCTCTCACCAAGCAGCCAGCAAGCCCCAGGGATCCTTCTGCCTTCACCTGTCCTGGTTTGCTTTCTATTGCTGTAATATAACACTGACCAAAATCACCAAGAGGGAGAAAACAGTTTATTTGGCTTTACACTTGCGCATCATAGTGTGTCACTAAGGGGAGGCAGGGCAGGAACATGGAGGCAGGAACTGAAGCAGAGAGCATGGAAGATGCTGCTTACTGGCGTGTTCCTCTCCTCCACACTCAGCCTGCTTTCTTATCCAAGCTTGCAACGTTCACCTACGTAGGGGTGATGCCGCCCACAGTGGGCTGGGGCCTTCCACAGCAACCATCAGCTGTCTTGACAATGTTCTATAGGCTAATTTGATGGAGGCACTTCTCCAGTTAAGAGTCTCTGTTGCCAGTTGTGTCAAGTTGACAACCAAGATTAACCATCCTATCCCTCTCCCCAGCACTGGGATTGGCAGCCCACACTACCGTGCCCAGCTTTTTCATGTGAGTTCTGGAGACTAAACTCTGCCCCTCATGCTTGAAAGTCAAGCACTTTTCAAGCTCTGCAATGTTTTAGATGGAAGAAAAGCTTTCAAACACAAGATTTGCCAGAGCCATTTAAACTCCCATTTCCTGTGAATTCTGGGAGGAATGAATCTTCATTGCATGCCAAACACATGTGTTCACCCCACTTGAACACTCAGCATCTCCTCTGTGAGTGGGTAGGAGTCGGTACCTGCAGAACTACCTAGCTGTAGGCATCTGTTATTGTCAGCCGGAGACACAGTTGTGTCTGAGCCTTCTGTTGAGACCTTCTTGGCCTTGGATAGTCCTCGTTTCTCACCATCTGCTCCCACGAGAACGTCTGTGCTTTTTCCCAGGAGGCAGATGCCTGCAGGTGGCCTACTTTCTGGAAGCTTCCTTTATTTGTCCTCCTTACACTTTCATTCCTTCCCAACCCAGACGCTCAGTGGGCTATCAGGGAACAGAGAGTTGCCATGTGGAGAGACGCAGAGCCTTTGATGGGACCCTGACAGGCATAGGAAATCAGCTGGTCTCGTTTGTTCTAGTAGCTGGCCACTGCTGCACGTATAAGGCGGATTCCAACTCTCCAGGTACCTTGCCTGGTTAGATAGAGTCAAGAGGAAGCATAGACCCACCTCCTTCCCACATCTGATTCAGGCCACAAGGCGAACAAGGCCACTGCTGACAGTAGCAGGTGTCTTGTACTTCCTGATACAAGGGGTTAGCAAAGACATGGAGTGTGTACCAATGGCCCCGTGGCAGGACGGCCTTTAATCGTGATGCCTGCTGCTCACAGGGACGCTTTCAATTTTCCTCCTTGGTGGAACTGGGAAAAGGAAAACCTGGCATTCATGCCCTACTGCAGGAGCAAGTGTGGGCTTCCCCAGGCAGAGTCTCTCTGGAGAACTGTCAAGACCCTGGCACAGCCCGCCTTCCTTGAGTGAAGTTGCCAACTAACAGCTCTGGCCATCAGGTATACAAGCAGTTAGCTGGGTAGGACTAGCTCTCTGTAAGCTGCTAGAACCACAGGGTGTCCCTGGCAGGCGCCGGCCAACTCCATACCCAGCCGCAGGAAGAAGCAGAGCTCTTGCTGTGTTCCTGGCAGCCCGAGCTTCGGGAACTTGGCATCTGGGCTGCTCATGGGAGATGAGGCAGGCCAGGCCAGGCTGGATTTGGCTCCATCTGCCTCCAGCTCCTGTCTGGCCTTTTGGCTGTGAGGTGGAACAGGAGCCTATGCAGGACCCTCCCTCTCACAGCACTTGCTCAACATAAAGACGGCACAAGCGCACACCCTCCAGTAAGCAGGACAACAGTAGGGTGAGGTGGGGCTTCCCCAGGAAACCATGGAGAAGGAGGATATACAGTGGCCATGAGCCAGAGACCAGGACATATCACACACCCCTACGCCTGGCAGGAGGGTCTAATTTCCACTCCAAGTCTTCCTGTCTTCCTTCCTCAGCATGGCTGCTCCAGGCAGAGATGGATGTCCCGATAAACTCCACATGAAAACTCATAATCCCGACAGTCCCTGCCATTTCTGTCCATTCTCTTAAAGGTTAATCTGCTTTTCTCCTTATTAATGATGGGCCACAGCAATCCAGCCAGGTCTCTCCCATGTTTGGGTAGATTTAGGCTAATAGACTATTTTATTTCCATGGTAACAGCTTCCAGTGTTACAGGAAGATAATTTTCCAGACAAAAGATTTGCGGGTCTTATTATTCAGCACGAATCTGACTGGGAAGGCAGGGAGATTGGGCCTAGGGGCTGCCCAGGATGCCAAAATCTCACACACCCAGGCACCTGTTTGCCTCCAGCTTCCGAGTCTCCCAGGGTAGTTAGGGGAAGCATCGTCAGAAACTGGCAGAAGCCGGATGAAGATATTCTTCCGAAGACAATGGCATAAATGTGTTTTCTTATCAACCAGTGGTGTCAGAGTGACATGTGGCTTGTTTTATAGTGATTGCCACCACAGCAGGGGCCTCTACCCTTTCCAGTGAGCTGAGGGATGACCTTAAAATAGTTCTTCTATTTCCCAGACACAGAAAAGGCAAGCTTATGGTGTATATGTCAGTCAGATGTTCAATGCTTGCTTCCATAACCCACAGAGTAGTCACAGGACAGTCCCTGCTCTTGGAAGGGTTAGGGTCTATTTGTGTGCCTGAGGAAGAGAAGGTTGAAATACAGAAAAGATAGCTGGGGAGCTGGCTCTGTTGGCAAAGGTGCTTGCTGTGCAAACACAAGGGCCTGCATTCTGATCCCAGAACCCATATATTTAAGAAAGCCAGGCCTGGTGGTGTGTGCTTGGAATCCCAGCACTGGAGAAGCAGTGTCAAGGAGATCATTGGGGACCTTTGGCTAGTCAGTCTAGCCACATCAGTGAGCTCTAGATATGTGAGAAGCCCTAGAAAGAAAGGGAGGAAACATGAAAAAAGGAGAAGGAGGGAAAAAGAATGAATGAAATGAATAAAATAAAGGATGTGGAGATACACAGACACATGATTTCCAGTGCTTTCTGGCTAGCCAGTCTACTCAAAATGGTGTGCTTCAGTCAGTGAAGGGTTCTGTCTCAAAAAGAGGTCAGGTCACCTGCCGGCCTGCGTACACACACAGGCACATGCACCCGGTTCCTACATGCACACATGAACAGGTGCACACACAAAAGGTGAGAGGCATTCTAAAATCAATATGCTCGCTCTCTCTCTCTCTCTCTCACACACACACACACTCACAGACACGCAAATAGAGAAAGCAGTGGCTCTCAACCTTCCTAATGCTGCGACCCTTGAATACAGTTCCTCATATATTGGGGAAGTCATAGTGATTTCCCCAACCATAAAATTATTTTCATTGCTATTTCGTAACTATACTTTTGCTGCTGTCATGAATCGTAATGTAAACATCTGATATGCAGGATATTTGATATGTGTGACCCCTGTGAAGGGGTCATTCGACCCCCAAAGGAGTCTCAACGCTCAGGATGAGAACCACTCAAATAGAGGGAAGAAACTAGTCAGTATAACAATACTTTATAATGTGCGTGACAGGCAGGATGGCCAAACTGTTAAGGTTTGGTAAGTGGATTGAATGAGATATCCCCCATAGTCCCGGGCGCTTGGATGCTTGGCTCCTGTTAGATGGCCCTCTCTGTGGAGACTTAGAAGGTGTGTTCTTGTTGAAGAAACCCAACACTGGGGGTGAGCGTTGGTGTTTTAAAAGTCACATGTCATCCTGGGTTGGTCTTTATATGTAGCTCACGGTGTAAACCTTCAGTTTCCAGCTTCAGCCCCTGTGCCTGCCTGACACCGTCCTTCCCCATGGTGTTAGACTCTTAGCCTTCTGGAACTGGAGGCCCCACACAAACTTTTTCTTCCATACTGCCTTGCTCATGGTGGGTTTCTCACAGCAATAGAAAAGTAGCTAAGACAGAGGCCAGAAGAGATCCTTAAGAAAGAATTCTTTCAGAAAGGTTGTGAGGGATGTGTAGGAGAAGAAGCCATTCCCATGTTAACCAATTAACTATGTGAACATTACCTAGACTTTGGGCACTCAAACAGGGACCAACTAGACTGACTATATTTATACCTCGAATGGGGTAAGGGTACATTAATTAATATTTAGCATATTAATTAGAGTGATTCCCAGGAAGTTCCTTCTTTGGGGGGAGGGGGGTCAAGACAGGGTTTCTCCATTGTAGCCTTGGCTTTGTAGACTTACTTTGTAGATCAGGCTGGACTTGAACTCACAGAGATCCACCTGCCTCTGCCTCCCCAAGTGCTGGGATTACAGGTGTGTGCCATCATACCAGGCTCCCCAGGAAGTTCTTAAAGTGGCCAGAGGGATGGGAATGTTAGCACTAAGAGCCTGCACTAGGGGAAGCCAGTCCTCGTATGGGTGCTGTAGATTTGCATAGTTACTGTGAGTTTCCCGGAAGATGGCATCCAAAGCATCTTAAGGAAGGAATGCCGAGCTCTAAATTGCACAGAATTAAGTCCATGGTCTGGTGGTTCTTATCAGGGGCAAAGCCTCTCCCAGAGTCCCAATTCTCCAGACTTGTAGTCTAGGTAGAAGCTTGAACGGTAAAGAGAAGGCAGGCAGGAGACCTAGATGTAGGGAGCATCAGCTGCTGGCTGGCACAGTGGCATCCAGGGACTGGGAAGAGGCGGTGTGGCTGCTTCCAGGATGAGGGTGGGAGAAGGGGGCTCAGAGCTGTTGAGAAGATACACAGGGCCCACTCTCCGGTACCCTGCCCTCCAGGGGCAGAAAACAGCCACAGGTGGATCAATCAGAAGCAGCTGTGGGAAGAGCTAGGGCTACTGTGTACAAGGACACCCAAATCCAGGCACAAAGGAGATTCATTTGCTCCAGAGGGACAGAGGGCAGGGAATAAGAGACACAGACAGCAGATAGAGGAGGAGAAAAAAGGGGAAGAAAATGGGGGGGGGGAGAAAAAGAGGCAAGGGAGAGGGGTAAGAGGTATTTTTCTCAGGGTTGGAGGAATGAGACAAAGGCCAGTCTCTGGATAGAGAGGAGACAGATGTGGCTCAAAAGGCAAATGAAGGTTTATTAAAGACAAAATGGGAAACTGTGTGTTAGGATGAGGCACTTAATTTTGATTGGGCATGTTAATTAGGGCAGCCAAAGGGGGCTTTTTGATTGCTGGACTTCAATACTTTGATAGCTGGACCTTGGCAGTCAGCTTCAGGGGAATTAATCGGCCAAAGAAGAGAATGGACCTTGGTGGCTAGCTTTAGGAATGTAATTTAATGGCTACTTAGCAAGGCAGAGAGAATCAGGAGAAGAGCAAGGCCTGCCACACTCAAGCTGGCCAGAGTCCCTTCAGTGTGGAAACAAAGCAAACGGTGGCCCACATTCAGTTCAGTGATGGTGACTGCTATCAGAGGCACCCAGGATGCAAACCATAGGTCCTTTTCTGAGTCCCACCAAAGGCTGTCTGAAACAGTCTCTCCGGGTTGAGCGCTGGGAGTCTGCATTATACCCAGGATGCCCTGGGACTGTGGCCCAGCAGGATTAGGAGCAACACAGGAAGGCCAGTGGCTGTCTCAGCTACAGTCAGAGCTGGGTGCAGGAGAAGGCCCTGGGCAAGCTCTGGGCTTCCCTTTCACCTGCCTCTTTACTAATCACTGATGACCATCAACACCTTCGGTCCCCTCTTCTTCCTAAGTGCTCACTGAGGGGCGACTCCAAGGAGATGTTTGTTTTATGGTGCGGAAGCCCTGAGTTAAGGAGGATCCTGAGGCTGGGAAAGCAGGTGATGATTGGGGTATCACGTCTCCGGTCAGGGAGGTAACAGATGAGAAGTCACAGAGAGACTTTCAGACCATCTAAACCAGCACAGAGCACCTCCCTTCTTGATCATTGCCATGACAGCACACGCTACCCTTGGCGGTCCTCTTGTTCAGTTTCTCTTTTGTCCTTGGCCTGGTCGCCACCTTGCTGATTCTAAGCTCCAGAGGCTCTCTCTCAGTAGTAGGCAGAATAGGATCTACCAAACAGACAAGACACATAGATAGTTGCCAGGGAAGGGGGCGGGGGTCAGCTGGGAGGGAGATTGATAAGGTCATGAACTCACACGTAGATGGAAATTTCTGTAGTGTGTGTGTGTGTATGTGTGCGCGTGCATGTGTTTGTGTCAGTGCACGTGTATGTATGTGTGTTTGTGTGTTGGTGCTTGTATATTATGCTTTGACTAAAGAAGGATATGTTAGCCTACATGAATGATGAAGATGTCACAGAAACATGCACCTGCAAAGGGCCAGGCCAGAAGAAAGTGTTGGCCTGTGTTTGTTGGTGTCCATGCCCCTCCACTGTGAGGTGCATAATGACACCACTGGAATTGCCTGGCAGAGTACACCCAGCTCTCTCTTACCGCGTCTACGATTTCGAGTGAAGCTATCTCAACATCAGAAAGGGACTTCAGGAGAAAACAGTTCAACGTCACCACCTTTTAATGCGGTCAGGAGCAGGGCCTCCGTTCGTCTTCCCTCACTGCTGGGCCAGCAGTGCTGACAGTTTCTTCTCCCAGGAACTCCCAGCAGCTCCTGAAACTGTACCCTCCCCTGTGGGGAGCCTCTGCCATGGAAATCACAGCAGGAGGAGTTCAGTGCTGCTCAAGAGGTAGCCAGAGGCAGTGACTGGAGAAACAGCCTGACTTATCCCTCCCTTCCACCTCCTAAGAAATACCTTCCACTGGCCATACCCAACCCAGTAGTTTTCACTGGCCACATCTACTCTAGCACCTCCTAGTGGCCACTGTCCAGAACCTCTGATTTCCTTCACCCAGCCTAATCTTCCCATCAGCCACACCCAACCAGGATCCTGGGAAGCACAATCCTTATCTCCTGTCCAGTGGAGCAGGGCAGTGGGGATTGAGACCTGTGGAGGTTTGAATAAGAATGGCCCCCATAGGCTCATACATTTGAATGCTTGGTCATCAGGGAGTGGCACTGCTTGGGAGGGATTAGGGGGCGTGGTCTTGTTGGAACAGGTTGCTTTGTTGGAGGAAGTGTGTCACTTCGGAGGAGCTTTGAGGTTGCAAAAGCTCAGTGCAAGTCCCATAGTCTCTACCTTTTCCTGCTGCCTTCAGATCTAGACACTAAATTCTCAGCTCTTCCAGCACTGTGCCTGCCTGCTTGCTGCCAGGCTCCCTGCTATGAGGATGATGGACTAGACCTCTGGAACTGTAAGCTAACCCTAAAAGTTGCCATGGTTATGGTGTCTCTTCCCAGCAATGGGGCACTGACTAAGACAAAACCTACGAGTCAATAGACTAGGATTGCACACTGCTGTCAGCCAGGAGCCACCACCTCTAGATTCCCACATGTGCCAGCCCCCTCTCACTCAGAAAGCAATCACCCCGCAGGTTCCACAAGGCCAAGGTGTCTTCCTCACTCCTGCTAAGTATGGGATGGCACAGCCATTTCAGAGCACTGTCCGGCGATTCTGATCAATTCAGCAGTTCTGCTCAAGAACAAATGACAATACTGCAGAAAAAGAATGAAATGAGAATGTATATAGAACTGTTTTCATACTATCCAGAAATGGTCTTTTAAAAAATGAAGAACAAAGTTATAGAAAAGGGATACAATGAAATAATATTTAGCAGTGAAAAGGAATGGTGTATTTACATGTGGGGCAGGCAGTGACTCTAAGACATCAGATGTAAAGAGGGACTTTGTTTTGTTTTCATTTCTTTTCTATAAAGTCCAAAAATAAAAAATAAAAAGGGATAATCTCATCTGTGGGGATAGAGATTAAATAGTGGTTCTTAGAATGGGAGTGGGACCTGGCCTGGGAAGGGCAGCCAGGGATTCAGTGTTGTAAAGAAAGCATCCCATGTCTTATTCTAATCGCATAAGCGAAGTCCCTTTCCCTCGTAGTCAGTGTTTCAGACAAAGCTTCATATCAGGGTTTTTCTTTTTTTTTAAGTCTCATGAGCCCAGGCTGCCTGGAATTTTCCTTGTACCGAAGGATCCCGACCTCTGGATCCTTCTGCCCTCAGTGTTGGGATTATAGATGTGTGCTACAAAGCCTGGTTTTGGTTTTGTTGTTTTACTTTTATTTATTCATTTTACATCCCAGTCATAGCCTCCTCCCTCCTCTCCTTATGGTCCCCCATCCCTCCCTATTTTTCCTACTTCCCTTCCCCCATTCCTCAGAGTAGGGAAGCCCCCCTCCCCCACCAACCCACCCCAGCATATTAAATTGCATCAGGACTGAGAGCATCCTCTTCCCCTGTGGCCTGGCAAGGCAGCCCCACCAAGGGAAAGTGATCAAAGGGCCCACAACAAAGTCCATGTCCATTTCAGCCTCCATTCCCCTTACTAGGGAACCCATATGAGGACCAAGTTGCCCATCTGTGTAGGAGGCCTAGATCCAGTCCATGCATGATTGGTTGGTGCTTCAGCCCTCTGGACTGTGGTTAGTTGGCTCTATTGGTCTTCTTGTGGAGCTCCTGTCTTCTCTTGGTTCTTCAATCCTTCCCCGTACTCTTCCTCAATACTCCCTGCACTCAACCCGATGTTTAGTTGTGGGTCTCTGCGTCTGTTTCCATCAGGTGGTAGGTGGACCCATTCAGAGGAGGGCTGTGCTAGGTTGTGGTCTGCAAGCATAGCAAAGGATAGTTAATCCTATCAGGGTTTGGCTGTCTCCATGGGGTGAGTCTCAGGTAGGGCCAGTCATTGGCTGAACATTTCCCTCAATCTCTGCTTTACTTTTGTCCCTGCCTATCTTATAGGCAGGGTAAATTTCAGGTAGCAGTTTTTGTGAGTGGATTGGTGTTCTTCTCCCTCCGCTAGAGCGTATCCTGTTGTAGGCCTCCGGTTTGTCACAGAGAAGTCCCCCTACCCAGGTTTCTCTTCTCTCTGCAAGTGCTCTGTCTTCCTATCCTCAAAGCCTAGTTTTATGCTGTGTGGTGCAGGTGAACCTGGGCCTTGGTGCATGCTGGACCAACTGAGCTACACCTCCTGCCCCAACCAGAAGCTCTGTCTGGTGGAGAGGATGCCAGCTGCAGGTCTGCACAGCAAACCTGCTTTCAGCTGGCAGGCGGTGCCCAGGGGCTTCAGCCTCCTTCTTTAGGTTGAGGTGTTTAAGGGAGAGTGGAAGCCACTTCTGAGTCATTCAGCTACTCTCCATGGCTAAAGCCCTGTTTGCTTTCCTCTGGTGAATCTGCCTTTCATCTGGGGAGGTCCCTGCTGGGAATTTAGAAGGGAAACTGAACACTTTGACAATGTCAAATTAGTCATCCTAAAAGAAGGGTCAGGGCAGAGGGCAAATTCCACAGTTCTTACAGTCAGGAAGGGCAGGATGGTTGCTGCTCAGCAGATTTCTTGACTTCCCTTTCCTTGCTGTGGGATGTCACCCAGGAGCAGCATGTGGTGTCTCGGGCAGAGGGTCCTGACAAAGGCTTGAACTAGAATGTGGTGAGAAGCCCCACCACACACAGAACTCAAGGACACCAGGCAGGCTCCAGGAAATGGTTGATGGGTGTTTTACATCAAACTAAGTGGCCATAAATATTTAATAACACAGCCGCTACTTTTAAATACATCACCTGCTCCTCTGCAATGGTCTCTTCTGGCTTCATCTAGATACCTTGTAAGAACCAGCAGGAAAATGTAACAAGCCCTCTAAAAACACTGTGGCATCCATGCTGACCACTCTCCCCAGCCCAGGCCCTGCTAATGCTCCCTGTGGCCCCAGGGGAGACAATTCTCCCCACCATACCTGCCAACCCCAAGTCTGTGGCACAGGATTGTTGCGGCGTAGCATCCTCCTGCCTCTGACACCATGCCACCAGCAGCTGGGGGAAGAGGGCTGGGAAAAGGTAACTCTTCCTAGGCCAGCTGAAGTTTGGAAGTGCAGAGCTGAGAGCCAAAGTGGCTATGCTTACTCTATAAGGTAGGCCATGGATGGTTAGGGACACTGCAGACAGGAGAGGAGTTAGCCTTAGCCTACAGAGGACCTACCTGCTGTGCTTGTTTAGGCCATACTTCTTCAAATGCCAGGGAAGGCCATCTTCATCACTGACAGAATAGCATAGCAGGCCTGCTAAGCAACAGTCACATGTGTGCGCATACGAAGAATGAGACTCAGCGGCTTGGGTGATAGTCGGTAAAGGTGCTCAAAAGGCAAGCAGGAGGATCTGAGTCCAATCCCTGAGCCCTATTGAAAAGTATGCTCTTCCCCAGGGCTGGGGAAGCAGAGACAGACAGAGTCCAACGCTTTCTAGAAAATCAGCTTAGCTGAACTGGGTAAGCCCCAGGCCAGAAGAGACCTTGTCTTAAAAAAGGGGGCAACTATCTCTGCGAAACTACAGTTGAGGTTGTCCTCAGCCCTCCTTGTGTATATGGATATTTGTGCACGCGCTGCTGCCTCTGTGCATGGGAGTGTACCTGCACACACAAGGACGTGCTTGCACACATACACACAAGGGATAGGACTAGGAATCAGGTACTCAGTCCTAGAGGGTCTCCATGGAGCCATAGGATCCTGGGTGACTCCTTTAACTGGGTAGATTTAGTTCTGGTCTCCTTGTACGGTGGCAACACAGACTGAGTCTTTAAGTGGCTTACCATCAAGAATAATGAGGATAGGAAAAGCTTAGTAGGGCCGTCTGCATGTGTGATTCTGGGGCTCTTTGAGGTTAGGTCATGCCAAGGGTATAATTTGCAATGTTTAAAAGTTATGCAAAGTTAAAAATAAGGCTGATGTAATTATTTTTCTTTTCTTCTCTCTTTCTCTCTTTCTCTCTTTCTGTGTGTGTGTGTGTGTGTGTGTGTGTGTGTGTGTATGTGTGTGTGTGTGTGTGTGCAGCATGCACAAGTTCCTGTATGTGGGAGAAGGCTACACAATCGCATGTGTGTGCGCGTGTATGGATGCTAGAGGTTGACAGCAGCTGTGTTCCTCAATGCTTCTTCTCTACCATATGTTTTGAGACAGGGTCTCTCCCTGAACCTGAAGCACGCTGATTGGCTAGGCTGTCCAGCCAGCGATTTCAAGGATCTACCCGACTCTTTCCCTGCAACCCTGATACCCAGTGTTGAGATTGCAAGCACACACCACCACACTTGGCATTTTGCGTGGTCCCCAGGAACCTGAACTCAGGTTCTCACGCTTGCAGAGCAACCACTCCACAACCCGCCTGTCTCCCAGTCCTGCTTAGTTTTCTTAAAGAACTAGGTTTTGACAATAAAACCGTAAGATGGTTTATGAGCGTGCAATTTAGATTTAGGGATAGTTTAACAGACGTGGTTAAACCCAAGAGCAGAAGCTCTCTGGCCCAAAGATTAGAAAAGCTAAACAACTGGCCCAGGGCTATGGTTAAACACAAACTACAGAACCGGAAGCAACCCAGAGACTTTCTCTACTTGGTCCTTTAAAAAAGGAAATCTGTTCACTTGTTCCACTCTCCAACTGTTTCTGAAAGAAATTGTGCTGACTTCATTCCTACCTTCCCCTTCCCTTCCTCCTTATTGATCGGTGTCTTCAATAACCCTGTCCCTTGAACTTTCAAATTCCCAGTCCTTGACCCTTTGGTTCCTTGGTTTCATGACCCCATGGCTACAAAACAGCTGCTAAAGTTCCTGGCAACACACAGGAAGTGACAGCAGGCATCTGGGGGGTTGTCTTCTCTCAAGACTCCCATCGATGGCTAAGAGTCTCTTCCCCAGAAGTCCCATCCCTAGGCACTGGGCCATCTGGGAATGCTCTGACTGATCCTGGGGAACAAATCTGTACCCAGTGTTTTCAGCCCCTTCCTACCAGATGACTTTGCTGGCAAGAAAGAAGACATAGGGAAAGCAACAGAGAGACACACACCAATGTCTGCCATTCTCTTAAAGGTGCCTTCTCTTGTCACCTGGGCTTAAGGTGAAATATTTTGTCTAGAAATCTATATGTCGTCAGCATCACCATGTGAAAGTCCAGAAGCTGACAGGACCCACAATGCCATGTTCTCTACAAAGGGCTGTTGATACCCATCAGGCATGCATTAAACATTTGCATGTGGCTAGCCCCTAGAGAACCCTTAAAGTAGAGTCTTCTTGGGCCTGGAGAGATGGCCCCGTAGTTAAAAGAACACAGTATTCTTCCACAGGCCCTGAATTCGGTTCCCACCCTCCATGTCAGGTGGCTCACAAACAGCCATAGCTCCAGATCCCAGGGATCTGATGTCCTCTTCTGGCCTTCACAGGCACTTACACACATGTGCACATACCCACACATAGACACACATACATACATATGAATAAAAATAAAGTAAGCCTTTGAAATCGGTTCTTCTTGATGCATCCCCAGAAGCTTATCTGAGCACACTGTGTGTCTGTGCTTTAGACCCTGGAAACTGTACTTCACCCTCCTCCAGGGCAAGTGTCTGTCTGTCTGCTCCATGGCCCTACCCACCAGTCTGATCGTCTTAGTTAGGGTTATTGCTGTGATAAAATACACACAACAACAACAACAAATAACAAATAAACAAAAAAAATCAAGTTGGGGAGAAAATAGTTTATTGGGCTTACACTTCCATATCTGCTGTTTGTCATCATCAAAGGAAGCCAGGGCAGAACCTCAAACAGGGCAGGACCCTGGAGGCAGGAGCTGATACAGAGGCCATGGAGGGCTGCTGCTTACTGGCTTGATCCTCATGGCTTGTTCAGACTGCTTTCTTATGGAACCCAGGCGCACCCAGCCCAGGAATGGAACCACCCACAGTGGGCAGGGCCCTCCCCCATCAATCACTAATTAAGAAAATGCTTTACAGCTGGATCTCCTTGCAGCCTCTTCTCTGTTGAGGTTCCCTCCTTTCAGATGCTTTAGTTGGTGTCAAGTCGCACAGGACCAGCCAGCACACTGATCTCCATATCTGGAGCTCTTCCAGACAAGTATCCAGGTCTCTCAGTGATGGGCATGTCATTGTCTGTCCAGTCAAAGAGTCCGGATCTATCACCCAGCCATGAAAGATAGCACAGAAGACTTGCTCCATGTCTGACTTTCAAAACTCTGAAGTATTTGTGTGTGTGTGTGTGTGTGTGTGTGTGTGTGTGTGTGTGTGTGTGT
>NW_026596101.1:14030455-14039017 GCF_907164565.1 Psammomys obesus
GTGTGTGTGTGTGTGTGTGTGTGTGTGTGTGTGTGTGTGTGTGTGTGGTGCTGAGTTTGAATCCAGAGCCTCATCTATGCTGAGTGCTTATTCTACCACTGAGCTACATCCCAGCTCCACATCAAGGCCTTGACTCGGTCATATTGTTTACAGACCTCTACATGTAGCACTTACCATAACTATAGCTGACAGAGACTCCAGCAGCATGAGAGGAACGCTCTAACGTTTTGGAGGAAACATGGTGATGAGTTGGGACTATTTGGTTGCAAGAAATGGGAAAAACTTCAAGCTAGTTCCATGGCAACAGGGGCCAGGAGAGGAAATTTTACTGATCTGATCCTGTTAGCAGCTTCCTACAGCTGCTCTAACAAAGCACCATGTGCTGCGTGGCTGGAACAACAGAAAGGTCCTGTTTCACAGTGCTGGGAGCTGGAAGTGGCCATTAAGAGGTGGATGGGATATTTTTCTCCTTTCTTCATGGCTTGGGGAAAGAGAGAATCTTTTCTTATGTCCTTTCCCTCCTCCCCTTTCGTAATCTCTTCTCAACAAGTAGCCCAGGCTAGCTTCAAACTTATAACTCTCCTTTCCTCACCTCCCAAGTATTGGGGTTGCAGGTGCATGCCACCAAACCTGGTCATATTCTCTTCTAATAAGACTTCAGTCACATTGACGCCATTAACTCCATTGCCTCTTTAAGACTTGGTCTCTGAATATAGGGACATCCTGAGACCCTGGGGATTAGCACTTGAGTGAATGAAAGGCTGAATGGGTAGGTGGGTCCAGCCCACAGCAGCCTCCCAGGTATCTCATTGGCTGTAGTATCGGGGTGACCAAACAGCTCCTAAAAGGTTGGGTGCCAGGGTGGCATTAGTGTCCTTTCTGAAGTGGGACTCAGATTGCACCATTTCCACACATGAGGGAACGTGAAAACAGAGGCAGCATGAATCAGAGTGGTTCAGGAGAGGCTGCTGGGAACTAGGGCATCCTCCATCAAGGGGCCATTGCTCTTTCTAGGATCCCAGGCCCACTGTGGTCAGGCCATCCAGTTTTCTGGGAGAAATAAATTATCTCTGGGATGTTGGTAAAGTTTCCACTTTTAAAGAAAGCTGTCCATGCCAGATGAACTCTGTCTGCCAGCGCAACCTGTCTATTTCTTAGATTCTGCTTGGGCACTGTAGGAAAGAAGAGCCCCCCCCGCCCCACGATGGGGTCCACAGTGAGTCTGTGAAATTCTTGGCCCCAGCAAGATTCACACACTCAAGGAGGTAGACAGATGGCTTCATTTTAAACATCCTATGCACATGTACTCCCAAGGAGAAAGGCCGGTATCTCTAAGATTTGTGAGTTTACATGGTGTCTTCATAAGGCTGGGGAGAGGGACGTGGGCCACTTAGAAGAGAATGGCTGGATGTTGGGAAAGATATGTGGGCAGATACAATGGTGTATGGCAAGTTCTGTCTCGGGGTGGTGTTACCTTATACTTCACTGTCCCTGGAGCCAGTGGTCAGAAATAAATCCTGAGGACATTGGGGTATAAACTTCTACCCTGACTTCATCTCCACCTCCCTCACTTCCCCTGTGGAATAGAAGGAGGGGATAGAGCCTCAGACCTAATTGAGAACCCTCCCAGTTTGGCAGTCTCTCCCTTGATTGGTCCTTACCTTTCACCTATTTTGTATACACACAGCAGCCAATCAGGGGCCACTCGAGCCTCTCAAAAAAAAAAAAAAAAAAAAAAAAAAAAAAAAAAAAAAAAGCCCTAAACTCAGCCTTCCCTGGCACCTAAGATTTTTTCTCTTTCACTCAATAAATCAACCTCTTTTACTGTACCTGGTAAAAACAAAGGAGAAACTGCAACAGCCTGATAAGCACCCGCCTTCTTGGCTGGCAAGGAAAGGATTTAGGATGTGTGAATTCCTTTCATCTGGTCTGGTTTTAATGAGGTGGTTTGGAGAGTGCTGGCTGTAATTTGGCACCTTGCTCAAAATAATCATTGCACCAAAGAAGCGTGTGTTGAGGGTGCTCTAGCCTGAACTCCTTCTGAGCTCTGCTGCCAACTCTCTCTGTGCTTCCTCCTCTATTCAGAGGTAGGGTTCCCATTGGCCAGATGAATGGAGGGAGAGGCTGAATCAGCAAAACCGCAGCCCTGCCGTGGGCTGGGGCGCGGAGAGGGCGATCCTGGAAAGTGGGTTTGATAGCCATTGCACGCTCCCCAAAGGGGTCAAGATAAAGCCACTTATGACTCTTCAGGGTCGGTGGGACTTGTATTGTCAGTGGGAGGCAATTTGGCACCGGTCTGGCCTGGAAAAGCTAGAATGAGATGAGGGAGGACTCAGCTGGAATCCAAGGGATTGGAATCAAACATTTGGGAAAACTTCCCCAGGAAGAGTGCAGCAGAGCCTCTGCAGGGAAATGGCAGGCCCCACGGGACTGAACCCCTGCATCCCTGTCACGGGGGGTCTCAGGGACTCCCTTGTCCGCCATTCATCTTCCCTCTGCCATCCTTTCGCAGGGCCCCAGGACATGCACAGGGGCATGATAGCCATTCGCTATCTTCAACGGGAGCAGTATATGGCATTTCCTATCTGACCAGCTTGCAGATTGAAGTTTAATTTTTCTGTGGGGCAGGGGTGGGATGGGCTTCCTCTTGCCTTCTTCTTGAACCTCCAAAGTCCCAGCAACCATTTGATGTGGCTGTTTTTGTAGTTAGGTGATGACTTCTTCATCTCTGATGAGCTGGCACCCTGGGAAACTAGCTCTATCGCCTGTTACTAGGAGAGAGGATGGCTTGATGGCAGAGAGGAGAGTAAACCACATGCGAAATAACCAAGGGGCAGGTTAGGCCACCCATCCCCCCAATTTGGTTTCTTTGGCACACACCTCCATCCACACCTGTCTATTAGCTTGCAGCTATTCAGAGGTTACTGACACAATGAGAACCAAAGAGAGCAGTGCGGGACAGCCGTGTGGGGAAATAAACCAAACCACACCGACTGAACTATTCGACTGCTTTAAATCCATTCTAAAGACACGGGAAGACCCATGAGGACTGGCTCTCAGTCAGTCAACCCAGCCAGGGCTCCCAGAACATTTATGTCATTGGTAGTTCAGTGTAGAACTCAGAGGGCATCAGCTACAGAATGGTGACTTACAAGCTTAGACACTTCCCAGCTGCCAAGCCCTGTGTGGAACCTGTTTCCTGTGACTTTTATTTCCTTTCTCACTTTTATGATTCATTCATCCTTTACAGTCTACGGTGTCTTCTGACCTTTCATTCACTGGAATGGATTTATGAGATGCCTGTCACGTGCCGGAAAAGTTGAGCAGAGCAGGCAACAGTCTGGCTCTTGAAGGGCCCTGGTGTTGCTCGGTGGAGGAGGGGAGGCAGAAGAAAGAGTAAAGAAATCCGTGAGCAAGTCAAGTGTGGGCCCACCCAAGAAGCCACATTAAACCTGGGGCCTAAAGGTCAGGCAAGAGCTAGCTTTAAGACCAGGGCGGAGGGGGTTCTAGGCAAGTAGCTTGCCACTGGAGCAGTTTTGCCCCTCTTTCTGGACGTCTGGCAGGGTTTGTCACAACTGGGGATAAAACAGGCTGATACTGCTATTTAGTGAATTGGGGCCAGGGATACTGACTAAATTGCCTAAAATGTACAGGATACAGGATGCCCCCATCCCATCCCCATGCACACCCAATACAGAATTATCCAGCCCTCGCTGCCAAGAGAGCCAGGGTTGAGAGATTCTGTATTGGAAAAGAAAAGACTCAAGCAGGGCAAACAGGAAGAAAATGTCAGGAAACAAAAAAAGATAGGGTCCGAGTGTGCACACGAGGTTACAGTGTTGCTGTAACCTTGCACACCACCCCAAAACTCAGCAGCTTAGGACAATGAGTGCTCCTCTTTGGTGCTCGAAGCTCTGCAGTCCTCCAGATTGACTTCTAGTACACCCTCATGCTCCGTAAACAGACCACTAACTGAGGCACCTCCTTCTCCTGGTACAGCTGGAAGCAAAAGACCTACAACGGAGACGCCAGCGCATCTACTTTTCTGCCTGTGTCACAACCCTACGGAAGAACCAATGAGAATGTCACAGCTAGGTTCTAAGTCCACACACAGGAAGATTCACTCTAGTATACAAAGCCAGAGCAGGGCTCTTCTGGGAGGTGGAGAGCCGAGTGCTAGAATCCCTTCTCTAGTGGGTGGATGAGAGAGGAGTGGGAAGGCAGACACAGGCTGACGCAAAATCAGGGAGGTCTGGATTTTGGATGGCATTGGAAACACATGGAAAGGAAAGCCATTGGGTAGGGTCCAACTAAGGAGTTACACAGCCTGGTTCACTCTAGAGAATCACACGGTCCCATTGCTTTCAACACTTACTCAAATGGCTGCTTTGCGAAGGGCGGATTGTAGGAGCATAGGGAAGACAGAGACAGCAGTTAGAGCACATTGCAGTAGACAAGAGAGAGAAAGTGGTCTGGGATCCAGATGGGGATGGTGGAGTAAACAAAGGCACCGGTGCAGCATTTCTTCCAGAATAGAATCTTCTCGGCATCCTGGCAGACATGACAGTCAAGGACAGAGACAGACAAGCAGCATGACCCCTCAGCCTTGGGTCTTCCAGTCTCTACTCTCCTGGCTTAAACAAACCTTTACTCTCAATTTTTTGTTGTTGTTGGAGTTGGGGTGGAGACAGTCTTATTATGCAGCCCAAGATGGCCTCTGACTCTTGATCCTCCTACCTTAGCCTCCCAAGTTCTGAGATTACAGGCCTGTGCCATCACATCTGGCCTGAACCTCTGTTCTTTATAAGCCTCCCAGAGTGTAGCATTCAATCATAGCAACAGAAAATGGACTAAGATATTTGACTAAGACTTTTCTTTGAAATTTGGCCTTCATGTGCTATACTGGATAAATTTAGGACCATTTTCTGGGACAGACAATTAAAAAAAAAATGCATGTTTGGGAAGGCTGTCAATCTTTTGCTCATTTAATTTAACTGTGTCAATAACTCTATCCAGAAGCACTGTTTTTTGTTTGTTTGTTTGTTTGTTTGTTTTTTGTTTTAAATCTCCTTTCCCCAGGGGAGAAAGAAAGAGTTAGGGAAGTAAAGTGCCTCATTGTAGACCATGACTCAGCCAGTAGTAGAGCAAGTGGGATTAACGCCTAATTAGTGTGTACCCAGACTACAAACTCACCCCATCTCTTCCCAGGGCTGGGGGCCTCTTAAAAGCTTCTCTATTCTGAATAATTTTTTTTTCCTAGATAGTTCTAGAAATAGCCATTTGTGTATTAGGGTAATAGGATGCAGACATTGGGTTTGAAAACAGAAAACCTAGACTTGTTTCCAAGCTTTTCTGCTAATGAGTGTGCACAATCCATCACAGTTGAAAGCGTGTTTCCAAATGCTGGCTCTACACATTGGCTTTTGCCCTCAGAAGGCTGTGACTCTACGTACCCACTTCCTCTTCCAGTTTTTAAGGTGACAGCATGCTAGGCAGTCACAAGTTCCCAGTGGATGTGCGAGTAACTGTTATTTTGTGTTCAGCCTTTTACTTGTTACATGTGGGGTGGGGTAGGGACTGCCAAGTTCCTTGTGTGCTGGACAAGAAACCAACTACACCTTTCAAAAATTATTATTGCTGGGTTCTTATCTGCTCCCTCCTCACCTATATCCTAGTAAGGGAGACTTCCCCCATTTCTCCTCCACCCAAGACTGCACAGCACCCCCTTGCACATGAAAGAAGCCAAGGTGCTGGAGTCACAGGCAAATGCGAGAATGTGGCTTCACTACTTCACGTTGATATTCTCAGCTAGAAATGAAATCCATAATCTTGCAACAATCCCTTTAAGCATATAAACACCATGAAAATGAAGCATGGAGTGCTTCTTTGGGCCAAGCCACAAAGACCATCATCATACATACAATTGTCCAATTTGCCAGCCATTCTGCCCATGGAGTTTTATATATGCCAGTACATTTAATAGCTGGGGATCTCAGTTAGTAAATGAAGGAGCCCGCCCAGGGGCTAAGAAAAATTGGAAGGACGGGAAAGTTTTCTTTAATGTTTCTAGTAACTTAATACATTCTATGCTTTCCCCATTATTAGAATTTATTAATTTTTAAAGGAGCAGATAAATGAGTCACTGCTGACTGCATGCTGGTTTGTTTTGATGACATGAAAACAAAGTATTATTCAGAAGAAGAAAATTAAGCAACTTTTTGGTGACATAAAAAAATGGTAGGGACAAGGCAAGAAACTCAGCAGTTGATATTCCTGGTTCCTCGCACTTCTGTTTCGTTCAGCTCTCCCAACCACGTTAGCGCCTATATTATTTTCTTCTGAAATATGTTTGCTTCTATTAGGTGCTACGTACAGTGACCCCTGGTAGTTTGGCCTGTTCACAGTCCCCTCAGCATCGACCAGTAACAGCATCCTTGTTTTCCACAGGGAAACTATGGCCCTCCCCTCTCATCTCTTAAAAAAATGCGTAGAATTAGCTCCCTCTTTCTCAGCTCACTAACAAGTCAGTGGCCAGTCTTATCAACAGATATATGCCAAACCAGGTATGGGAATGTAGCCAACCTTGAACAAGTAATCAGGCTTGGGATTTTAAATGGCTGGGCGAGGAAGGGAACCATACCCACTGGGCCAGACACTGGCAGCCCCCCAACCTTGCAGCTATCTTACCATGAAACAGCTGGGCTGCCTTGCACTGGCCTCTCTGAGAAAGGGGCTAAGGAAGGTGTGAGTGCCAGGGCTTCCTTTAAACAGTGATGCCAGAAAGCATGGGTCAGAGCCGAGACGTGAGACCAGAAAGAATCAGAGCGGGGTGCATGAAGGAAGGGCCGCTACTGTGGGCAGCAGAGGCTTTGGCAAGTTGGAGATGCTCAGAGAAGAATGTAGACAGCGAGCAGAGATGCCCACCCAGACGGAGTAATTCATTTTTTAATCTATTAACTCCGTAGCTCTCCAAGGGTACCTTCCCCAGCCCTGTATAGACCGAATAAGATCCTGTAACAGGATAAGCTCCCAGCCGCTGCAGCTGGGAGCTGGGAGCTGGGAGCTGGGAGCTGGGAGCTGGGAGCTGGGAGCTGGGAGCTGGGAGCTGGGAGCTGTTGAGTGTCTCTACAAGCAGAGGCACTGTGCTCAGAGCCTGCCTGAGGGTGCAGCTGGACAAAAAACACGGGACACGAGGTGGAAAAGACAAGCCCTGATGCCCTGGCTGGCCGCTGCTGTCACAGCGTCTCTCGGTTTCTTGTTTAGTAAAGGAAGTAGTTTGGTCAAGAGATGTATACAGTTTATATAGTAAGTGAAGCAAAGCGAACGCTTCAAAGAAAGATTGGAGTGGGCCGTCCAAAGCAGTGAGCCACTCAGCGGGTTCTGCAATATAGATTTTATAGATACTTTCACGAATTGTTATGAGATGGGTGGCGTATTTGTGGAGTAAGGTGGCCCATCCTCCCTTCTAAGTCATGGTCAACTGGATTTCCCTTTCAGGGCAGCTTCCCATGATCCCCACAGAACAGGGAGGGTGTCGGAAACAACAATTCAGGTGCTTGGCAGGCACAGACCTTTGTCAGTGTGTTCATTTGGGAGATTACCCTGGTACCTTGATTTCTGATGCATTCTGTTGCCTCTCAACTAACCCCTTGCCAGCCCACATTGCTATAACTCCTCTCGTCCCTGCTCTATCTGCCCCAGGGGATGGTTGGAGGTGTTAGGGACTTGTCACTAAGTCATACTCTCTCTATGAAGCCTACTTGAACAGACTAGATATGAACTTCCATACCTATCATGAGTGAAATTTCAGGTCCCTTGGTTACTGGGCTGTGTTCCTGCTCACGAGACCCATTTCAAGATAAGTCTGTTGGATCACCGCCCCCTGAGGGGGGAGCAGCCTTACCAGACCATAGAAGATGACAATGCAGCCACTCCTGATGTGATCTGTTAGACTAAGAGCAGAAGGAAGGAGAGGAGGACCTCCCCTATCAGTGGACTTGGGGAGGGACATGCGTGAAGAAGGGGGAGGGAGGATGGGACAAAGAGGGAGGAGGGAGAGGCTTATGGGGGGGGTACAAAGTGAATAAGGTGTAATTAATAAAATAAAATTTAATTTACAAAAAAGCTTAGTCTGTTGGAATTGCGTGGTTAGTTGCCCCATCTTCTCAGCTCATGTTAGAGGCTCTCTGAATTACAAGGAGAAAGGGAGACCTACCATGTGTCAGTTCCCACATGGGAGACAAAAACACTAGGAGAACAGGACACTCAGAAAACGGCTTCATCACTTGTATTAATGGCCAGTGATAATTTGCAGCTATAGCTCCTCCCTTTAACTAAGTATGAAAGAGCCAAAGATCATGATTAGGATGGAACACACAGACCCTGTGGGAGAAATGGTGGAGGGTGAAAAAGCAGAGGTAGCCCAGAGTTCCAGTCTAACTGAAGTAATATGTGTACTCATTAAAAACTGAGGCTGAAGATGCAGCTCCATGTTAGAGTGCCTGCCTGTTATGCAACACACACACACACACACACACACACACACACACACACACACACACA
>NW_026596101.1:14039027-14059804 GCF_907164565.1 Psammomys obesus
ACACACACACACACACACACACACACACACACACACACACACACACACACACGAAAAGCTAGTGAGTCAAATGATGAGGTTGCAATACTGAGCAAGAAAGAGAAATATGTGCTGGCAGTAAATCTTGTGCCATCCGCAGGAAAGCAAATTCACCCAGAGAGCTATAGACGGGAGTGATGAACACTGTGAAGGTGAGGCAGAAGGTGATGTCATTCTGTAATTATTGAAATGGCATCAGGGAAGGTGGGGCGTAGTGCCATTCCACCCCAGTGTAAATGTCTAGGTGATATCTGGAAATGGACGTTTGGCTGAGGATCAGCTGGAAACTGGGATCAACAGCTGAGTCCGTTGAAGGTGTCCTGAAAGTTGTCATAACAGAAGCAAGCAATGGCCATTCTTTGTGAAATGAGTTTTTGTGAGTGTCATTAGCCTTTTATTGCCCATGAAAGAAAGCGGTTGCATCACAAAGTCATTACCAAGCCTAGTACGATGATTTCACACAATTTGGATTTGGAAGTCAAGTACCGTCTGGCTGGGTGGCTGAGCTTGCAGTCTCTCAGGACGTTATAGCCAAGATAGCAGCCATCTTGGCCACGGTCATATGGAAGTGTGACTAGAGCAGGAGGACCCACTTCCAGATGGCTCACTCTTGTGCCACCTGTGGTCATCTGTGGTCTGGAGCTTTGGTTCTTCATCAGGGTGCTTGTTCTTGGGGAGACACAGGAGGTAGAAAGTTCAATGTCATTTATGATACAACCTTGGGACTCCCCTTGGGGCACACCTGTTTGGTGTGGAAGTAGAACTACAAAAAAAAGTGCATCTTGGAAGGCAGGAACCACGGAGAGACACCTTGAAGACTGAGTGCCAAGGATGTCTAGAACTTTAAAGGAAGGTGATGCTCATTTCTCTATCTTCTAGAAGTAGAAGTGTGGGGATTAACTAAATCTCCATCACTTTCCACAAGCCCCAAGTTGGAGAGCTAAGATTTGACCTTGGTCTGGCTCTATTAGCAAGCTTCCTGTCGTAGTGACAAAATGCCTGTGTTCAACCATTAAGAAAGGAAGGATTTGCTGCAGCTCCTGGGCGAGGAGGTTTCAGCCATGGTTGACTAGCTCCATCCATGTATGGTCTTGATGAGGCAGGCTGTCTGCTGTAGCAGGAAGACATGGTAGAAGGAAGCTTCTCACTCATGGCAGCCAAAAAGCAGAGAAAGGAAGTGACTCGGACAAGATGAGTTCTTCTAAGGCACATCCTGTTGACCTACTTTCTTCTACTTGGCCCTACCCCCTAATAGCACATTCAGCTGTGAACTCATTAATGTGTTAATTCGTTTGTGAGGTTACTATCCCAAAGACCTCATCACCTCCCACAAACAGCCAAGGACCAGGTCTTCAATACCTGTATCTATAGAAGACATTTAATACCCAAATCATGACATTCACCCAGTTTTGACTCCTCTGCTTTGGCTTGTAAAGGCTATCATAACTAATAGTACACAGCTGAGCCATCAATCACAGAAAAAAATTACTGTCACAAAATTCTGAGGACTGAAAGTCCAAACTCAAAGTGCCAGTAGGCTCTGAGGCTCTGAGGCTCTGAGGCTCTGGGTAGAAACCTGCCTCATTGCCTCTAGCTTGTACTGGTGGATATATACTGGCAGATGGCCATTCATGGTCCTTAGCATGTATCTGTGTTTGTCCCATCCTTGTCGCCACACACTATTTCCACCCTGTGTATTTTAACATACATTATCCCTGTGTAGGCTCAGATTGCCTGGAGAGAGTGAAACCTGCTTCATGGAGGACATTATGCACTTCCCTCTGTTGTCCTCATGAAGGGCCTGGCTTTCCAGATGGCAGCAGATGCTGCAGAGTCTCTCCAATGTCACGCCTCTGGGATTGCTACATCCTCAGGAGACAATGAGACACATGCTGCCTAACCCCAGCCATCACTTATCCTGACTTGCTATCATAGAAATGATTCTTCCTTCCTCCCTTCCTTTCTTTCCATAGGGTCTGGTTTTGTTTTCTTAAGACAGGGCATCTCTGATATGTAGTCCTGGCAGTCTTGAAGCTCATTTATGTAGACCAGGCTGCCTCACAGAGATTCACCTGCCTCTTTCTCCTACGTGCTGGGATTAAAGGCGTGGGCCGCTGCATCCAGCTTCTACAGGGTCTTACTTACTGTGCACCTCAGGTTGTTTTCCTGCTCATGATCCTTCTACTTCAGCCTCCTGAGTACTAGGATTACCGATCACTTTTAGTTGCAATAGCCTTTCCTACACAAACCACTCATTTTCTCACTGTCCCTTCCTCTTTCTATCTCTTTTCATCCTTTCATTTTTTTCCCACTTGACTTTCTTTCTCTCCAGCCAAATCTGCCTCTGTCTCTGCCTGCCTATGTTCTGTCTATCTGTCTGTCTGTCTCTGTCTCGATCTCTGTCTCTGTCTCTGTCTCTCTCTCATCTCCATACTTTCTAACATAAATCAGATTTCTTTCCTCCGTAATTCTGGGCAGCGAGGCATGGTGTCGATATTAGCAGTCATGACCTGGGCAGTTGTCATGACTGGCGTTGCTGGATCATTTATGGAGTAGCTCTTTGTGAAGCACTGAGTAAGACCCTTCTTTCACATTCTTTTGTTTCCAGGAAGTGCCTGTATCCTGTAATATTCATAATGAGGTACTCAGGACTAGAAAGGGTAGAGAGGGCAGGCCCAAGAAAACTGCCTTTCTTGTGTGCCATAGTAAGTTCTCTGCTTGGGCTCCTATAACTCTAAATGAATTTACAAGACAGAATCACACACTTACTTAACATGAATTTTAAAGACTTGGGAGTCCACGTGGAGATCAAGACCTAAAGAAATGGCTTAGTCCACATATTCTTATACTTGCTGTGGTGAGGAGTGAAGAATCATGGGAAACTGTGACAGGACAGTGAGGGCAGGAGCTAGCACAATAATCTGGGAGAACAGTACAGGCTGCTGCTTCTGATTCCTCGAGGTTCCCCGTGACAGACAGATGGGGGCACTGGGAGGATAGAGTATCTTGAAGCTGTTGGGTACCAGGCTGGGATACAGAGGTAGGAAGGCTAAGGAGCAGACTTCAATGCCCCCAACCTGCCCCCAATCTCCCCACAACTTGTAGAAGTGACACTTTCAGAGACTACTGGAGGCCTTTGTATGTGAAGGGAGGAGGTTGGAAATCTGGCTACTTAAGTTGTCTTTCCTTCTGAACACTGCCTTTAGTTGCTATGCAGGGCTGCCCATTCCCTGCCCACAATTCTTCACAGCTTTTGGAGAGTGGGATGTGGGTGGGTATTTATTTTTGGAAGAACTTTGGACCTATAGAAAACTGGTCAACCATGCTGCAGTGAGAGTTCACACATCCAAGTGTATGTGAGCAACACAAATAGTACCTGATTGGGTTTAAATATATATATATAAAGTTGGGTGGGCGGGGGGACAGAAAGGAGGCCAGGAGGTGGCTTGGAAAAAAAGTTGAAAGAGGAGATGAAAATGATCAGAATACATTGTACAAAATTCTCAAAAAAAGAAAAAACTAATAAAAGATGAGTTAAAAAGTTATTGGAATGGAGTCCACAACAACTTTGTTGCCTTTCCCAGATTTTCTGCTTATTCAGTTTATGACATTTGCCTGTTATTGAGAGAAGGTAATGAAGAAGGGAATGGGGTAGTCTTTTATCCCTAAATCTTTCGATTATTTATTTCCTAAAAACAAGTCTGCTTACATTAATAACACAATTACCCAAGTCAGAACATTAACATTCAAGCAAACTTTGTTATCCAATAAAGCATTTCTCCTGTGCTGCTGTTTGCTATAGGCTTAGATTTTTCAAGTGCCTTCTTCATTTAAGATACTTAAATGCCTTCCTTCGCACACCCCAATTTTAGGTAGAAGATTGTCAGGGAAAGGAGCTGTAGACCTTCTTCAGATACTTCCTGCTGATTAGGGTCATTGAGTTCTTTGGGGCTATACCACTCTCAGTTGTCAGGAGTTCAACAGTCCAGTCAAACAGCAAAGCAGGAAACCACAGCAGCAGCACCAGCAAACGACAGCAAAGGCAGGGGTACCACTCAGCAAAATCAGCAAGGCTCTGCCCAAACGGCACAAGTCTGCCGAAGTAGCAAAGCAGTAGGAAAAGTTCTCTGGAGCATTTCTTCCTGCAATACCCAGCAAAGTGATGCAAACCATTGCAAAGCCTAGCGATGCAAAAGGTGCTGCCTCACTGTCTGTGGGCTTCTGTTTATCCCTGCTCAGAGTCCACGAGAGCATGTTTTCCAACTGACAAACACCATGCTCCTTGCATGGGGTAGCTTCCAGCTGGGAAACATCACATGCCTTTTCACAGGGACCCTTTTCTGGGCTATTTTCTATAGTGTGGGGGGGGGCATTTCTACATCTCACATCCAACACTTGGGACCAAAATAGAAAACATATTTACATGACACAACTGAGTTTCTAAAGAAACCAGAAACTTCCATGTCAGTTTGCCTTGCTTCTGTGGCACTAACTCACTGTTGCTTCACTGTCTGCCTTACTTACATGCCTTTACTGTTTGCAGTAGGATCGAATCTTGCTCCACCCTCTCCCCCGCCACTTCTGGTTGTCTTGACTTTGGCCTGTGACCTGCAGACAAGTGCTTAGCAGTCCCTCGACTTGTACAAACTTGGCATTTTTCAGAAGTAGGCAAAGGCTGCTGTTACAGGTTCTGCCCCATAAGCCTGCCAAGTACTTTCTCACAGTGAGATCTAAGTGAGGCATTTGGGGTGGAAATGCCCCCAGAGTGTTGTGTTTGAGGACATGACCTCTGAAGTCAGGGGTCACAGTAAGTTTGTTAACTCAAAGGAATTTTGCTTCTCGTGGTACTTAAGATGGAACCCAGGGCCATTGCACAGGCTGGGCAACCCCTGTACCACTGAGCTACACCCCCAGCCTGAGTTTCCTAACTGTAAGAAGAGATTTTGAGATCTGCTGTGAGTGCTTTATTTGGGCAGTGATGTCAGAATGACAAGTGAGGTGTGGACATGGTGACGTGCTACCCACCAGGCTCTCCGGCAGTCACAAGAAGCACCCTCATTGGTAGCCCTTGATGAATTCCCTGCCCAAACAGACCACTGTGGCCAAGTGTAGTTATTCTCATGACCTGGGAAGAGATGCAGTCATGGTCCTCATACCCTGTACCAGCCAGCACCGGTCTGCAGTGAGTTATGCTGGACAGTCATTACTGTGGACAGGTGAGAGAGCTGTCCAACTACCCCAGCAAGCTCTCATGCACAGTGCAGAAGACAGGCCCAGGTGTTCAGGTGGGAGCCTGCCAGCTTTCTGGAAAAGGCCTTTACCACAGCTATTAGGTGGTAGGAACAGCTAAACTTCGTGGGAAGCAGCAAAGACAGTAACTGTTTTAAGCCTTGCGCGCTACATACAGTCTCCATCACGCATCTTGTTTCTGTTTGCTTTGGTTGGTTGGTTTGTTTGTAGTTTAAACACTTGTAAAAGAAACAAAATTAGGCTAGTGTTGTAGATTGCTAACCCCTTCCCCACCAGAGCAGAAACAGCAGGAGCTATGAGAAAATGAAGGCTCCCAGGCCATGCCCCAGTAGTGAACCACAATGTTTGGGACAGCGGGAGAACCCTGATGCTACCGTGCTTCTGAGAAGGACCCAGTCCTCTCAGAGAGGCTGAGCCACCTGATGAAAGTCACACAGAGCTGACTGGAGATGCAGATCAGTCAGTGGAGAGCTTGCCTAGCGCACACGAGGCCCAGTTCCAATCTGTAGCCAATCTTTATTACTACATAAACCAGGTATGCTGGCGCACACCTGGAACCCCAACCTTTGGAGGCCAGAGGAACAGAAGTTCAAAGTCATCAGCTACACGAGACTGTCCCCAAACCCCACCCTCTCCTATCACAAAGTTGCACAAAACCATGACTCAAGCCTAGGCCTGGGCCAATCCCCAAAGCCATTCTTTTTGTAGATCTGGATATAGTTGTAAGTGATCTTGAAATGAAAAAAAAAAGAATTTCATGGTCATTTAGTTTCCACGCCTAAAGGAACTTGTTTATCTCAGATTGTTACAGGAGAGATTTAGCGCTTCTCTGGAAGGTGGACTGTTCTGGAGAACTGAGTCTTTCCAGCAGCCAACTTGCTAAAGGAAAAATGACTGTGAGGGGCCCTTCTTTACGCCAGACCTTGGATGATCTGAGTAGCCCAAGCCTCAGTACACTGCAGCCTCCTTGATCAGCAGGCTCAGACTCTTCTTTTCCCCATGACCTCCTGAAGATCACTGGGTTTTGTGGTGGAACCAGACAGGAGAGGGTAGGTTCCCACAATGCATTGGGTCCAGCACACCCTTTCGTGTGTGCCAGGCTAGAAGTCTGCAAACAGATCCAACCTTGGGGACTGACTGACTCTTCAGGAGGCGCAGGCTGGTGGAGGCTCCCCTCACTCCTGACAGTGTTGTCCATGCTGAGACAGGAGACGTACCAGTCCCTAAGGTGTCTCCCAGGCAGCTGGTCTGTGTTTTTCTTTCAAGGGTTGTAGGTGTGTTGGAGCCTATAGGACCTGTTATCACTCATCCCTTCATCTTTGCCACAGGCAGCTAAGATGAACCCTTTAGCCTCCTTCTTTTGAGACAGAGTCTCACTATGTAGCCTAGGCTGGCCATAAACTTGTAATCCTCCTGCCTCAGCGTCCTGGATGCTAAAATTACAGACCTATGTCACCATGCCACCATATGTAGTTTAGGTCTGTTCTTTTGTCCCCCGATACCAGTTTCTAAAACATCCCAGCAAAGATATTTGTGATTTGTCTTACTGTCACACCCATCATCTTTATCTCCTCTCTTTATAAAATCTCATTTTGATTCCTGTGATATGCCCTTAAGTCACATTAGAAATACCAGTGATAAATTATCTATTTTTCATGTGATTATCTCTTATGAGCAGATATCTCTCATGAGAACCCTCATGCTGAGGGTTCGAATTGGTCCTCTTTGTACTCCTACAAAGGTACATATCATTTGGTTTCATATTCCTAGTCTCTCAGAGCTTCTTCTTATCCGCATCTGCATTGCTGATACTTAGATGAAAGGAGAAGAGACTCTAGGCAGCAACTGTTGCAGCCTGTCCTTTAGGGCCAGACTGCCTGGGTTCAAGTCCCAACACTGCCACTTCCCAGGCATGCAATTTGGAGTAAGGGACTTAATGACTCTGAACCTCAGTTTCCTCTTCCATAAAATGGGGCTGCTAATAATGCTCACCTGTGTGTGTCATAGGGATGAACCGGACTCTTAGAAGTACATGTGGTCCGCTCCGAGAATGTGTTAGTGGGGAACAGTGACAATGACCGCAATGACAATGAATCTTTTCTTCATGCAGATCCATCTGCTTTCCAAGTAAGTGGTCTTTTTGCACTCAGGCCAGGCTGGATTTTTCAATCATATATTTCTCCATTTTGTAGAAGTATGGCTGGCTTTCCTGGTATAATTATATGATAAAATAAGTATTTTTTTTCAGAGTTATATAAGAAATAATGATGGGGATTAATATTTGCTGTCAACTTGACAGGATCTACCATTACCCAAGAGACAGACCTCTGGACACGTCTGTAATAACATGTGATTAGTTTCTTTCAATTGCCAACTTGACACAGTCTAGAATCACGTGGAAAAAGAGTCTCAGTGAGGGATTGTATAGATGAAGTTAATGTGTGGGGATATCTGTAGAGAATTGTCTTGGTTATACGGATTTACATAGGAAGACTAACAACAGGTGCTGCCATTCCCTGGGTTTGGTTTTCTTTCTTTCTTTCTCTCTTTCTTTTTTCTGGTTTTTTTTTTTTTTTTTGAGACAAGGTTTTTCTGTGTAGCCTTGGCTGTCCTGGATGCTGGGATTACAGACGTGTGCCACCTCGGCCGGCTGGGCTTGGTTTCTGAACTGTATGAGAGTGGAGAAGTTGGCTGAGTGACAAACAGGCATGAGTCCCTTCCGTCTCTGCTCTTGACTGTGCTACAACCAGCTGCTTCAAGTCCCTACCTTGAACTTCCCCTGAAATGATGAACCTGAAACTGTAAGCTGCATAAAGCATTTTTCTCTTAATGTTGCTTCTTGGAGGTTGTTATAGCAACAGAAATGACCTTGGGACCTGGAGTTTCTGAAATAGACTAATTAAGGTGAAAAGGCCACCCTTACTGTGAACAGGACCATGGTCTGGGGTCCCGGAATAAATGAAAATGAAAAAGTGAACTGAGCACCAGCGTCCGTCCATCTGTTTTCTGACTGCAGCTGCAACGTGACCTGACCGGCTGCCTCATGCTCCTGCCACCTTCCCCGCCGTGAGGGGACGGTGCTCTCAAGTTGTGAACAAACACGAACCTTTCCTTACGTTGATTTTGTCAGCGTCAGAAGAGTAACTGTTGCGCTGATATGTGCTAAGCTGACTATGTGTATGAAGGGGTACAAACCCAAGCTACAAGAGGAGGCAAGAAAGCACCAAACCTGAGAGAAAGGATGCAAACAGCCGGAACAAGACCAAGCTGGCACCAGCTTCCCAGTGACAACAATAGGTTGCTCCATCCCTTGGGGGGTGGGAGGAGGAGGAGAAGCAGGGCTCCAGCGTCAAAAGGAACACGTAGGCATCGGAAGACCTCACGAAAGGGACAAACCACAAAGGAAGTCCACCCCTGGCAAGCTGAGTCTGATCAACGTGTTTCTGGATGGTATCATCCTCACACAGACAGCTGCTGAGGAAGATGAAGTCCACGTCACGAAGCATGACGCTTCTCCAGCTCCTGGGCCAGAACTGATAGAAGCAGCCGAAGCGTGGATGGGCCAGGCTGGTCATGGTGAGACAGGGCAGATGAGACAGGGCAGGTGAGACAGAGGCAGGAGTGAAGGCTTTGCCTTTATTTCGGGGTTAGGATTTGTGGTCCAGCTTACGCATGTCTGCCCTTTCCTGAAAGGACCTTGAGAGGATGCTAGCATTTCTCCAGGTCGCCGTATGCACAGCTACCCGGGAAGCACGTGCTTCCGCTGGAGATGCTGCTGCTGATTCAGCTCCCAGTGACTGAAGAGCCTGACCCAGCACAGCAGAGAGGAGCCGCCACAGGGAGGCGGATTGATGGGATCTCAAGCAGCCTGAAGATGCTGGGAGGTGGGGCTCTGCCTGTTCACTACGCTGTTGTCAGAGTATTAAGTTCACAAGGAATCAAAGGAACTAGGGAAGATGGCAGCCGTCTACCTATCTCCCCCAGAAGCACTCAGGGAGACAGAAGGTCTTTCAAGAAGTTTCCTGAAGTTCGTTCGGGACTGTCAGCCTTCTGGCTTGTTTTCCTTGCAATGAGAAGCAGACAGGCCATGACCTCTGAGCATCCATCTATTGAGAAATGGAGGGACGCGAGGTCAGGCCAGGCGCTGACCTTCCAGATAAGGGACAAGCTGGTGGTGGCATTTGAGGTATTCCCCATCCCTGGCTCTCACAATGTGTTAGCTTCTGCCTGAGGCAGTCTGACTTGCGTTGTGAAGTCACAGAAACTGGCTCTCTGGAGCGCCAAGGGAGCCAGGACGGACACTGGGACCAGAGCGTGGGGCTCCGGAGATGGGGCAGGCGCTGAGCACGTGAAATAATGAGTGGGCGCTGGGAGCACGGGGCCGCTAACGGAAAGCATCTGTCTTGTGTGCCACCGCTGCCGCCACCAGGAATAGATTAACCGCCCTGCGGTTTCTGTCTCGCTCCCTGCAGATTTAGAGCCCAATTAACTTGGCCTGCTCGGGCATGTGTGCAGCCCGGCTCGCCAAGGGCGGCCAGGGGACTGTGATTCGAGGGAGGGAACGGTGTTTCCCTAATACTGTACATGCAGGGTGTGAGGTGTTGGGTTCAAGTTGGAATTCCCCTTGGAGAAGTAGAAGAGCTGTGGTTAACAAGCTCTGGAATCAGTTTGGATGCGAGGCCACCAGCAACCATTTCCTCCCTAAGTGGATTTGGGAAAAAGTCTTTCGAACTCCGTCTGTGTCTCAGTTTTCTTGCCCATAGAAGAGCAAAATTAATCCTTACATTAGAAAAGTAGTACAAAGCTTAAGTGGGTACAGCCTTCAAAACGTCATTAGCACCAGAACTCCTTAGTGGTCCATAGTTCAGCTATGATAAATTACCAGAAGCTTCTAATGGCAGAGATGATACTTTCACCGTCTGCAGGCCAGACGCCGAAACCAAGGCATGGCAAGGCTTCGTTTGTAGAGGGCGCTCTGTTTGGGTTCTGTTCCTTGGCGTTCCTAGCAATGATAGATCTGGCATTCCTTGGCTTGTGAGCACATCACCTCAGTCTGTCTGAATCTTTCTTCATCTGGCCTTTTCCTCCTCTGTCTTCTTGCTTGTGTCTCATAAGGACACTTGCTGTTTTCCTATGATTCACTAAGTAATCCAGAATGACCTTCTCTCAAGATCCTAATTTTGTCACAACCGCAAACACCCTCTCCTGTGGTAAGGTCACATTCACACAGTCAAGGGGAACATAATTTTAGGAGGTTACTGTAAACCCTCTGTGGTAATGCTTGCTTTTCCACCAAATAAATGAAGGGGTTAGATGCTGGCTTGTCTCCAGGCTAGTGGAGCTTTTGCTGTCTTCATCCCCTGTGTGGAGAATAGGTGTTGGGAAGTGGTGGTTGGTGAGGTCTGAGACAGGCATCGAACTTGTACCAATAATCAATAGTCTCAGAAGCAAAAAAGAGCATTTTAGAGCTGAATAAAGCATGAGAAATGACACATCACTTCCGAAATATGTTGTTCTTTTGCTAGCAACCTGAGCTGTCACCTGTAGAAGCAGCTGAGTGACTGGAGGCTCTCCAACCTGAGAACGATGAC
This sequence comes from Psammomys obesus, assembly GCF_907164565.1. NCBI lineage: Eukaryota > Metazoa > Chordata > Mammalia > Rodentia > Muridae > Psammomys > Psammomys obesus. The sequence goes on from NW_026596101.1 coordinate 14,049,908, forward strand.
CAGGGACCCGGGACTGGCTTCTGAGACATGCTCTACAGTGATGCACACATGGACGCAAGGCGAGCCCTCTTGAGCTACAGGTGGCTCCCGTGTGCTGAGAGAGGGTGATGACCCTGGAAGGGTCTGAGATTGGGAGGAAATGGTTCAAAGGCTCAGCTTCTCTTGACCGCCTCTTTGATGATAGGTGAAGAAAGAGATTCTGAGACTGTTTAGCAGGCGGGCATAAGCAGAGATGGTGTTAAGATTTTAACATGAGTGTCCTCCTCAAAGGGAAGGTTCGCTCTCTGGTTGGTGGTGCCATTTTGCAAAGTTCTGGAAACCTTAGGAGCTGAAGTCCAGCTGGAGGAAGTAGGTTTCTAGGGCTGTGTCCCTGAGGCTCTGTGTGTGTCTTGTTTCCCCCATACCTACTTCCTGTCCACCCTGACGTGAAGATGGTCTTTCGTTACATACTTCTACCAACATGATGTCCTGTTCAAGCACATGGAGTCACATGACCATATACCAAATCCTCCAGAAGCCATGAGTAAAACAGACAATTCCACCCTTTTGTTGTTCCCATCACAATGGCACAGAGTAGCAGGAAACGGTGGCTACCCGAGACTTGTACCACGGAGGCTGGTCCTACCTACTCCCCTCCACCCTACTCCCACAAACCAGCTATGCCTCCAGGCATGCACAGCAGCCCTAGAATTTTTCTTTGTTTCTGTGTTTGGACAGAGGATGGAAGTCTGCAGAGCTGACTGCAGGGAAATGTGGAAGAGAAGACAAAGCAGAGAAGGAAGCCAACTCTGGGTGGAGTGACTTCTCCTCAGGACTTGTAGCCCAAGAGTGGCCAAGGGAGGGCCTGAGGAAGAGATAACGGGTATGAGTAGAGGGTGCTCTAAGAGCCAAGGAGGGTGTGTACGATGTGCAAGCTCTTGGGGTTTTTGCTCTTAGAAAGCATGGGTCCAACTGATTCTGGAATTCTGGCCTCAGTGTGAGACACCGACATGGGATTCACCATGGCCAGACCTTTTTGTATGCTCTAGGGTCAGCACAGCCCTGCTAAGCTGGCATGCTGTTACACACTCGTTGGCAACACAGCCTGATCTCGCCATGTTTGATGCCTTGTTTGCTTTTGATTCATCCTGAAATCTAAGTATGTATGAGACGTCCAGCTGTAACCAAGAACAGGGTCAGATGTGTGCAGCCTGCTTGCCTAGGGTGTTTTGAGGGCTGCAGTAGGAGGCAAGGAACCCTGTCCCCATAATGCTGCATGAACAGAGCCAGAAGTGGCAGGTCCTGCTTGGTTTTCTCTTGGAGAACCAGGGAATACAGCCGTAAATGGTGCAAGATCTGAAATCTTTTTACTTTCCAGGTTCTGATCTCCAGTGAGCTAAGACAAGAGGGCAAGTATTCAGTAAGAGAGGCCAGTGTCAGAGGGTGACTCAGAGATTGTCCTATGGCCCTCTTACAGTGATTAAAGAATAGCCTACATCTCACGGCCACTACAGATGTGTCTAGCTAGCTTCATGGACCTTCCCAGCCTTTTAAATTTCAAGAGCAAAAGAGAACAGCGATTTGGGAAAATCTTCTTAAACAGGTCTAGCCTGGAGCATGATCCAGTGTGACTCTTACAGAAATTCAGAATCAAATAAAGATTCTGCAGAGAAAAAAAAAAAGTCTCTCTACCCCATATCCTTTGTATCCCAGGCTCTTTGGGGCGTTTGCACGAAGGCCGGCTCAGGCCGCTGTCTCCAGGAAGCAGAGCCGAAGGCAAATGACTCTGTTCTGTGATCCTATTGCAAAGTGCAATCCCAGGAAAGCTTGAGTAAGGACAATGGGATTAGGGTATAAGCAAATGGCAGCGTGTGCCAAGCAGGCCAGAGGACAAGCGTCTCCAGTTACTGGCCTCTGACAGGCTGGCAGACACTTCCGAACTGGGTGCTGTCAGAACAACAGTTTTTCTGTCTCCTGGGGACTGAAGCATTGCTGTATAAAGTGGGAACCACCCCCTCAACCTTCAAGTTGTATTTGTTGGGATCCTGGGGCACCTTGTGTCCAGGTAGTGAAAGAGGTTCCATTCTTTGGTGTATATCTTAAGAGTCAAGCTTAGGGGCCAGGGAAATGTTTGTGTGCTCAATTTATAAGCATGAAAACCTGAGTATGAAGGGGGGGGGGGGAGAAGAAAAATCCAGGCATGGTGACTCATAATCTCAGGGCTGGAGAAGTCGACACAAGGGATCCCTGCAGCTAATAATCGGCCAGCTTAGCCTCCTGGGTGAGTTTCAAGGCAGCGAGAGACTCTACAAGCTAAGGTGAACAGCACCATGGAATGATGCCCAAGGCTGACCACAAGCCTCCACATACACAGGCACACTCGTACACACATACGTGAGAACGTGTAAACACACATGTGCGCACGTACGCACAAACACTCGCAGCTGCCCATTGACATAAGGGGGAGTTATCCCAGGGAGCAGCTCAACCCAAGGTTTGTGATGTGCTCATTCAAGTACAGGACGCCAAGATACTCAGCGGACTTACAGCTTCGCCGCCTTTTGAAACCCTCGTGAAACTGTTTTTAGAATGTGTCTTATCAGAATGTACATCACTCTCCTCTGTGCATGGGCGCTGATTTTGCATCGCCACACGTTAATAGCACATCGACTGGCTGACTGGAGAAAGGAACAGTCCCCAAAAAGTAAATTGTTCTGCCCAGTGGTGCTTACCCATGCAAGCAAGGCATTTAAAAGTTTTAATCACATTTGAAAGAAACATTTGTAGAAGGTACATGCCTTAGGCAGAAAAAAATTCGGTCACAAGTGACAAAACCCACCTCAGATTAGCTTAAGCAAAGTGAGAGAATTATGGGGTAGATACAGATGACCTGTGGAATCTGAGATTAAAAAGATATATATATATATTTGCTTCAAGTGGTCAGTTTCTTCCCCTAGGGACATATGTAACCTCACACAGTTACTCCAATTTGTGCTATTAGAAACCATGTAGTCATATCCTGTTTGTTTGCTGGTTTGTCTGTTTTCCTGGAAGTACTAAGGCTGGAACTCAGGACATTATGTATGTTTGGCAAGCACGGTGCCAGTGAGCCATAGCACCAGTTCGCTCCTTGGTTAACAAATCATTACCTACATGGCTGGCTTCCTGACCAATGAGCTTCAAGGGAAGCTGTGTTCGGGTGTCAGATCTGGCTCTGCTACGCTGTAAAATTCAACCTTTGTTGGCTGCTTTGAGGCAGTAAGAGGTGAAGCCACCCTCTTCCCCAAGGGGAATAGATTAAGTAGTTGGTGAGTGTATTGTTGATGGCCTCCTGGCTCGCAGGAAGACCATTCCTAAGATTCAGAGAGCAGGAGCTAGGCATGGTTAAAGTCCTCTAATACCACGTCCCACAAGCACACAGTTTGCGTGTCCAGTCCCTCCCTCCAACAACCCTTTGAAGCAGATACACCCACTCTTGTCAGTTTATAGATGAGAAAACCGAGGACTCATGGGTTAGTAGCCTAGTCTGACAGTAAGCAACAGCGCTGGGATTCAAAGCCAGTCGAGCTGACCCACGGTGCTATGCTATGCCTTGTGTCAACTCTCCTTGTTTTCAGCATTTGCAAAAAGGGTGACTCTCTGCTCCCGTTGGCTATCACTTACTGCTGTTGTCTGTACCTGCCTCTGGCTGCACCCCTACTTTCTTCTCGTCTAATATGCCGTTTCTAATCCATTATGGATGAGGCAACCAGATAATTAGGCTCGTCAGGCATGTTATAATTGTGACTAATTGAGCTTGGCCACCTTGATAGTCACACTGTCCCCCCACCAGGCTTGCTCCGTCTTGTAATTGTGCGGTTGGTGGCAGCTGTATCTGTCTCCCCCTCTGGACAGCGCATGCTTTGGTGGGACGCTAATGAGCTTAATTCACCTTTGTGTCTGTCTGTCCCCTTCCCCCAGCCCCTAGCACAAAGCTTCACATATGTTAGGTGACTAACAAATATCTGCTAAGACTATTAAGTAATTAGGTCCTGAGTAATAGCCTAAGAGCTCCCTGTAAGTTAATTAGATGGGCTTTGTGACTAGCCTTTGGGACATCTGTTTTAGCTGTCTGGAGGCCATTGGGACTTTCTCAGTTGTGTCTAGGATGCTTAAGACTATGGGACAAGATGATCAATGAGTTTCCTCCATTAGTCCCCTGGTCTATGTTTGCTAAAATTTGGTACTATTAAAAATACCAGCTGTTTTTGCTTCCTGCAGACTCACCATGTGCAAGATACTTGAAGTGCTTTGTGGCTATTGAGTTCTATTAGGCACACAGCTGTCCAATCAGATGGGCTCTGCTAAATCATCACCCTGTTTGAAGGATAAGGAAACTGAGGCACAGAATATATCTTTCCTGAGCCCTTGTGACTAGCAAGCAGTGAAGTTATTATGCTGCCTAAATACTGGGATGAAGAAAACAGGGAAGGTGTCCACCTTCAGAAGGCTAACGCTTTAGTAGGCAGGCCAGATCAGATCTAAGTGAGCATGCTAATGTGCAAATGATTGCTGTGAAAGGGACCGGTGGGGTGTGGTGATGAAGCAGAACGCTGGGTAGAATGGTTGGACTCGGGTACCAATTTTCTGGGATTTAGAATAAACGTAGGAGACATGCCTCTCTGGGCACGTCTGTGAGAGCATTTCCAGAGGGGATTAAATGAAGGACCCACCCTGAATGTGGGCCCTGGAAGAAGCGAGAGGGCTCAGAACAGCATTTACCTCTCTCTGCTTCCTAACTGCAGATGCCTTGTGTCAAACTCCCCCACCCTCCCACCTAATAAACTGTCCCCTAGAATATGAGTCAAAAACAACACCTTTCTTCTTTCCTTAAGTTGCAATTGTTAGGAATTTTGCTACAGCCGTAGAAAACATAGTTAATGCATGAGGAACATGGGAGTAAGACCCAGGAGAGCTTCTGGAAGTGCCTGCATGACTCCAGCTACTTATGTGTCTTAGTAGCTTTTCTACGACCAAGGCAACTCTTAAAAAATAGAAAGTGTTTCATTGGGGCTTGCTTACAATTTCTGAGACTTGGTCCATTATCATCATGGCAGAGAGCGTGGTGGCATACAGTCACAGTGCTGGAGAAGTAGCTCAGGGCTACATCCTGATCCACAAGAAGAGTGACCTTTTCCTCTCCAACAAGGCCACGCCTACTCCAACAAGGCCATACCTCCTAACCATTCTCAAATAGTGCTTCGTGGTGACTAAGCATTCAAATAATGTTAAGTCCATGGGGGAGAGGGGGTATTGTTATTCAAACCACCTCATTATGAATGCAAATTACTATGAAACCTTGTGCCTAAAATAATAATCATATCCTATTCTCTCTTATAATTTCTGGGAGTCAGGAAGTTGGGTGGTTCTGGTTTGGGTTCTTGCCAGGTGGTAACCAAGATGCTGTTGTCTGCAGTTGACATCATCAGAGGCTTGGCTGGGGTAGAGGGTCTGTGTCTAGGATGGTTCCATGTCTGGGACAAGCTTGAAATAGAGCAGTAGATCCCTCAGAGGCTGGGCAGGGATGGAATGGGCCTGATTATAAGGTCCTGCCAGGGCCAGAGCCAGGGTCTGAACTCCAAGGAGCAGGCTGTCAGGGAAGGAAGGATGCAGGCAGGGTGAAACCCCAGGGGCATAGGCTGCAGTTCCACAAGACAGCTTGAAACGGATTTACCCCGGATAGCCCAGGCCACCATGCAGAAGCTGAGTCTCTTGTTACAAATCTAACCACACAAACTGTGCTGTCATAGCTATTTTTCTACTGCTGTGACAAAGCACCATGACCAAGGGAATTTAGAGAAGAAAGGGTTTATTGGGCTTTGCACTTTTATAGAGTGAGTCCATGTCCGTCTGGCAGGGAGCTGTGAGCTGTTGCTCAAGGCTAGCAACACTTGGAGACTAGGTTATTTTACCTACAGGAGAGCACAGAGGAGAATTTTTTAATCAGTGTATCTCTTGGTGTAGTTGTTACTCAGTCTTCCAAGAAATCTAATAATGACTAAGAACCAACTACTGTCATGTGCAATGCTGTCCCATCATGGTGACATTCCTGCAATTACCCAGGACCACCCTGGCCATGAGGCATGACACAAAGATGGGTCCTGCCCAGGAGAGACCTTGGCTGGCATACATCTTTGATCCACCATTGGAGTTATCTCTTGTTTGACAAGACTGGGAGGGTTCAAACAGCTGTAATCTGTTCGTGCACAGATGCTCAGGGCAGCATCACTGACAACAGCTAAAAGGTGCAAGCCACCCAGGCCTCCCATCCATCGGGTGGGTGAACAGATAAAATAGCAGCAATATACACAATGTAATGTTATTCAGACTTTAAAAAGAGGGATGGTGACTCACAGTACATGCATGAGCTTTGAAAGCATTGTGCCAACTGACAGAAACTGGTCACAGTAAGGCAAATGTCACATGACTCTTCTTATGTGAGCCGCCCGGAGTGGCCTGGTTCAGAGAGATGGGGACTAGGGATGTGGTTGTCAGGGGTTAGAGGCTGAGGAAATAGGGAGCCTTTGATGGATATGAAATCTCCATCTTGCACGCTGAGAAAGCTCCGGAGAGTGTATGCATGGTACAATGAATGAGCCCTGTGCTACTGAACTATACATTAAACCCAGGTTAAATAGGGGCTGGTGAGGCGGCTCAACGGGTAACGGCACCCGATGCCGAGGCAAACCAGCTCAATTCCCATACCCCATATGGTAAAAGAAGACCTTCATACATGCACCATGGGATGTTTGTGCCCATACACACACACACACACACACACAGAGAGAGAGAGAGAGAGAGAGAGAGAGAGAATTCCACTTTGCAAGCTCTTTTCCAAATCTTGATTTTTCTCCTTCAACCCTAGCTCCTTCCTCTCTTCATATCTTTCTGCTAAGCAGCAACGGGTTTTGTGTATGTGTATGTGTGCATTCGTGTGTGCTCCTGGAGGGCAGCCCGAGAGCAGCAGGCAGGGGCGCTATGACACTCTGAATAGTCATGGACTTCCAGAAAAAAAAAAAAAAAAAAGATGCTCTTGATCTGACAGGTGTGCTCCCAAACATCACACCGAGTCACTCTACAATCCAGCAGCCTGCAGCTGATGGATTTGTAGAAGCACTCAACGATAATTGGCATTTTAATGGGGAAGTGCCATGTTCCCGCATGTCAGAGTAGCAATAAGATACCCCAAGGGCCATTAACACAGCTCATGTGTAATGAAAGCTGCTCACCCATCAGTCCTGGGATCAGAACTCATCCCACACTTGAAGCAGAGCTTCTGAGGGTGCCCGGTCCTTGCCAGCCGCTAAACTGCAGATCTCACGATCAAAATGACACTTCCCATCCAGACACACATGCCGGAGGCACGGAAGAGAGTCACACCTCTGCCTGTCACTGCCTTCCTTCCCTCTTTTTTTTTCACCTTAGTGAGGCTCAGGTGATTACTTTAGGAGCCACAAAAACAGAAGGAATAGTCGGTGATAACCTTGCCTAGCCCACAGTTCAATAGACATTTAATCCTGTGCCTCTACCTCGTGTGGATGGAGTTGTGGACATCTGGTATGGTGTGCCTGGCACCCCTTGGCCACATGTCAGCTACCCTTAACCCCTTACTAAGCATCTGGTGTCTACGTAATTGTGTGGCCTCTCCTTTCTGATGCTTAATGAGTTTGCTCTGCATCCAAGTGTGACCTCACTCTGTCCTGGCAACTGCTTCTCGCCCTCATCACGGGGATGAGGAAGCTGAGGTTGAGAGGGAAGGTAGCTGTGTGGGGCCACTCAGAAATGAGAAATCAAGTGCGTACCCACTTACAGCACAGCTCAAAGCTTTCCCCTTTACTCTATTGTGGTTGTAGACATCGGGGTCAACTTGCTTGGGTTTAGAGAAGCTTAGAGAGTAGTAAAGCATTTATTCTTAGTGTTTCTGTAAGCACTGAAGCATGCCTTGGGTGTTTGAAAGAAAGCAGGTGGTAAGGCAGTTAACATCTGAGTGCTGAACACGGTAGTGGAAGAGGTAGGCATGTGAGTCTCAGGAATAAGTAGGAAGATCTATCCTTATCTGGATAGGTACCTTCAATGGCTAATGACACAGGAGGAAGACAGCAGAAATGAGGGAGGTGTGGGCTCTTGCTATTTCCCTGCTGAGCCTAAGTTGCCCTTCTCCTGTCCTTGGACATCAGAACTCCAGGTCTGCTGACCTTCAGACCCAGCTTCACACCAACAGATGAAGATTTGGTCACACAGGAGCGCTGACACAGGCCTTCAGATCTGGGCTGAGCCATGCTACCAGGCTTTGGTCTCAGCTCTCAGAGGTCTGTGGTTGGCTTTCCTTCTCAACCTGTTTACTCAGGGAAGACAGTCCCTCTGCTAAATCCCCCTCATGTGTTGTGTACCTTTTCAGCTCTTCATCCATCCATCATCTATCTATCTATCTATCTATCTATCTATCTATCTATCTATCTATCTATCATCTATCTGTGAATTCCTGACCAAAATGCCTATCCATTTCCTATGCACTTCCTAAAACACTAGGGATCTCTTACATTTCTGTACCACTCATGGAAGTATAATATCAATTAAAAAGCAAAATGCCTCCCCAAAATATAGATTTTTTTAAAGGGTGTGTGGGTGTGTGATGCTGAGGGTTGCACTCAATGCCTTTCAGTTCCTAAGATTTTCGGAAGGTTCAGGAATTTTTGTTTCTGTTTCTACTAAAGGACCAGGCTACCACCATTTTAGTCAAGATGTGAAGCTGAGTAAAAGCTAGAAAACTGATTTAAAAAAAAAAAGATGAAGATGTTTGGAAGTGCCCTGTTAGGGCTCACTGTTGATGACAAGTTGGAAGAGCTAGGCTTGTGACAGGAAACAGATGGCTTATTTAGCCAGGGGCCTGAGTAGACCTTGTAATGAAGGGATCATGGGAAACTGTAGGTATGGCATTGGAAGACCAGCAAGGGACGGGGAGTTCCTGTCAGGCAAAGCCAAAGGTGTTAGCTTCTGTAGATTCAAAGGAAAATGTGAGGCAGAGGTTTGAATGGCCTTCCGTGGAGGAACACAGCCACCCTGCTGAGTGCTCATACTGGAAGCTAAAGGAGACACTACCGCATCAACTCTTACCATCTCCTCTCTTCCTGATGTCTCCACCACCCATCTTAACCCAAACCCAAAGGTCAGTGGAGCCTGTTCCCAGGTATGCAGTTCACAGATACAGCCACCCTGGCAAAAAGTGTGGTCAAGCATGGAGAACAGTTTGGAATAGGAAATAGAAAGTAACTTAGCACATTAGGCTAACAAATTGGGGATGTAGGCTAACAAATTGGGGATGTAGGCAACACTATCTCGAAAATAACTGATGTCCCGAGAGCCTGGCTGTTGGAGGAAACGCTTGTTCTCTGTGTTTTGTTAAGTGAGGAGAGTCTTGGCTTTCTTGTGCCCTTCATTTGCTGGTTTACAGAGAAGAATTAGCTGGAAAGAGAGTTCGTGATGACAGAACATCATGGCTTAACCCCTTCACCAGCAACCAACCTTGTGTTTGCCTCCACAAAGCATGGGTTGAAATCTGCTCATGGCATCACAGAGGTGCTTGTAACAGGCTTCTCCTTGCCTGTTAGGAGAAAGGTCCATGATTTTCCAACATTGACAGAAGCCAGGTACCCATGGCACATTTGGGAACACTGTATTAATAAGCCTGTAATTGGACCTAAATATGCCTAAATATGGTTTTGTTAGATATGATTTACATTTTGATCCCACCAGTTGTTACCAGTTTCCAGCCTTAAGAGGGAGAGAAAATCCAAGTGGGTTCCCTAGTAAGGGAAACAGGGGCTGTTTCTGACATGAACTCAGTGGCTGGCTCTATGATCACTCCCCCCTGAGGGGGGG
>NW_026596101.1:14059814-14100337 GCF_907164565.1 Psammomys obesus
AAAAAAAGGGGAGACTGTGCTAGAGTAATTTGGTAAACCCTAATTGGACATATGAGCCAAGTAATGGATTTTGACTGTTGGACCTTGATGTTTTTCTCAGGAGTGAGTCAGTGGCCAAATAAGGGCATTAAATTTGCGGGCTAACTTTAGGAATATAATCTTACAGGGAGAGAGAGAGAGAGAGAGAGAGAGAGAGAAGGGTAATGGACAAAACCTGTCAGTGCCATGATTGCCATGCTCAGGCCTGTTTGAGAGCTCTTCATTCCCACCGTTCTATTTTATTATTGGGTCACTGGGTGTTGGGTAATTGGGCATTATTCTTTCTGTCTGCTTCCTGCTGATATTGGGGCATCATTTAGAGGGACTCAAGGGAACTGAATTGTTGGTCAGTTCCAGGAAGAGCAGGCCGTGTCAGTCACTGTCCAGGCTCTGTGGGACCATCTGGAACTGGTGAACAAAATGGAACAGTTTGTAGAGCTGGATCGTCTGGGACTAGACATTTTGGAGCCATCTAGGATGCAGATTTGAGGGGATCTCTGGGGCTGGCGAGTTGCTGGAGTAATTTGTAGTTGATTTGAAATCATTTGGAACACATAGAAGAAGGTAAAGGAGTTTAGGGAAAAAAATATCTTGAATGTATGTTTGAAATTTTTAGGCTCATGGTCTTGGTAGTCAAAACCAGGGAAAAAGGGAGAGAGATCCTACCCCCAGGAATAGATAGGTAGAGAAATTTAGGCTGTTGGTTGACAGGAGAACTTATCTGGAGTCCATCTACCCTACGAGAAGTAGAGTCAAGTCAATTTCTTGAAGCTTATAAAAATTTTTAAGTTTATAAGAGATAAAGTTTAGATATGTCAGCATCAGTTATGTTTGCTCCTTAGATCACAAAGTTCTAAGTAGTGACAGAGTTGGGATCCAGACCCAACTGTTACCTTTGCCTTCCCCTTCCTTTTTTTCTCTTCCCTCCCCTTCTCATCCCATCCTGCCTGCCTTCCTTCCTTTCCCTGCCCTCTCACCCCCTTCTTTCTCTCTCCCCACCCTCGCTTCCCTCCTTCAACACTGTACTGTTACTAGATAATGCATGTGTCCATGCCATTGCTTATTTAAGTGTCTATGCATGTATGTTTATGAATGTGTAGTCTTAGTACATCGTGCTGAGCTTGTACATCCAGTAACTGTCTATAGGATAAACAGATGAATGAATAAGTAAATAAGATGTTTCCTCAGACAGCTTATAAGCACAGGACAAGTAGGGGCTGTGGTTGACATCACATAGACACCTCTGTGTTCCTATGTATTTTAGTCACTCAGTAAAGATACCTTGTCAGTGGTGAGGGTGATTGTATGCTCTGACTGCTGCCAGAGTTTGCATTGTGACATAGGATTGCATTGAGAAATTTCCATGGAGGATGTGGAGCCTGACTGAAGAGTAAGGAAGGGCACCCATCCCTAGCTGAAGGATATCTAGGTGAAAGGGGTATGGTAGGTTTTAAGGCAGTCTGGAAGTCATCTCTGACAGCCAGGGGAGTGGGTTCTAATGATACTGGCTAAAAATCATCCCATCTTCATAGCTAGCACCACCGGACCTCTGTTTACAGCGAAGAACTGAAAGCCAGTGACACAAACTCAACTCACCACAATTCCCTGGGAACACAATGATCATCAGTGACCATCAGTGTCCTTCAACCCCAGGAACTTAAAGACCCATCAGGGACATCCTACACCTCAAACTTCCCGAAACATGCAGCTAGTGTTTCAGGCTCTGGGAAAGGGTGGGGATGGAAGGAGTGAAAAGGGACCACAGGATGACTTGGTTTACAAACCAGCCTCTTCGAGGCATGCACCACAGGCCTCTATCTAGAGCTGCAACTGGAGGAGGCGGGCTGGCACAGCTCACAGAGGTAGTCCTTTGGCCTCCACAGCTCTTTTCACATTGCAAGACTGTTTTATAACACTGTAAATGCAACAGTAAATTTTATAAATGCAACCGTGCATTTTACATGAAAGCCTTTCTTGACTATTGAAAAATCAAACTTAAGTCAAAATGATGTTGCATGCCCTCAGAATCAGAGGAAGGGAACAAAACCGTGCCTTCAGAAAGGGCTCTTTCTCCTAGCTGGTTCCATGGAGTGAGACCTGCTGGTTCCTGGCACACTAGCTCCCACAACTGAGAAGAGACAGGATAAGGCCTCTTCCCCTCCCCCTCCCTCTTCTTTCTCTCTCCTTCCTCATATAATGTCTGCCTGCCTGCCTGCCTGTTGATTTTGTTATCCTAGTTACTTTCTTCCTAATAAGGCACCATAACTTTCCAACCTGAGTAGAAGATTAGACTATCGCTAAAGTAAAAGCAAACCCAATCCAGTCTCTACTAGTCTAAGCAGGAAATGGGACTGTACAAGGACATGAAGATGCCTGTGAGAACCTAGTGGGAAACACAGGTGTGGTCCTCAAAGGGTCTGCTTAGAGTGTCTGGATTAGTTTTCCTCTCCGCTCCTCACTCCTTCAGTGTTCCCCATGCCCAGTCCCTGTTTCCTTCCTACCCGTCCATCTCTCTTTCCCCCTTTTCTCTTCCATTTTCCCTTTTCCCTTTTGTATCTTTCCCTTTTCCTCTCTTTTTTCCTCCTTCCCACTTCATGGGGAGGACCCTCTCCCATCTACCAAGAGCACAAATTAAAGATCTAGACACCCCAAGAAGATAACTCTCTCCCTTAGGCCCATTTTATTGCTCTCTGCCTCACAGCACTGGTTTTTTTTTTTTTTGTTTGTTTGTTTTTGTTTTTGTTTTTGTTTTTGTTTTTTTTTTGTTTTTGTTTTTTTTTTTTTTGCAAGACTTTTACATGGCCCTAGAAAACTACTCACCCATAGTCATGGGAGGGACCACATGCTACTATGTTGCTCACTAAGGGGTGTCGTAGTCTGAATTTGAGGTGTGCCCTCAGGGGATCATGTTTTGAAAGCTTCCCTTTCCCCTGCATGACATGGGACTCTACTAGTAGAGGCCGGTCAGTGGAAATGAGCCTTTGCTGCCCTGCCCATGCTGACATGATGGACCGAGACCCTCTGAAACCAGGGGCTAAAATAAATCTTTCTTCCAAGCTGCTGTTTCTGTCAGGTATTGTGGTCACAGGAACCTGAAAATAGCTATCATAGGGGTATAGTTGTTCAAGGGAAACCACCATAAATGAGCAAAAGTGGACACCCTAAAAGTGTCCAGGATGGGTGACATTGGAGCAAGGGAAGACGCCACCACAGTGTACTTCGTTCAAGCCAGCCTCTTCATAGCGCATGAACCAAGGGTGTTCTGGGAAGCTGGCTTAGGGAATGGCACCAGGAGCAGGCCATGAAAAATTCATTAAATGCCCGCCTCTCTATGAGGAAGCTGTGCCAAGCTTCATTCATGCTCATCATTAATTCAGTTCCCGGCTGGACCCTTTGGCTCAGTGCTTGCAGTCTTAGAGCTTGGATGAGCAGTCAGCCCACGGTCCTCTGCAGGTGATCTATGCCGATGCTGCCTTTGCTCTGGCAAAGCTTCCTTCCAAAGTTCTCTCCAGTTGACAGATTCTCCACAGCCCTAACTACCCCTTGGAGGACATTTGGGGCTCCAGATTCATAGTTAGCACCTTTCTCTGCTTAATTACAGTGATATGGAGAGCGCCACACCCCTCTGTTTGCTTTGCCTGTGGAGATAGTTGCTCAAAGCCAAGTGCCACCTGCTTGGCTCTGGGGAAGGCTAGAGAGGCACACCTTTCATCACACAGAGCAAAAGTTGTCTGCTCCAGAGAGAGATGTCTGGGAGGAGCAGGAGGAGGCACACCAGGTGGGGAGTTGGCTCTCAGCCTCCTGTCTCTCCAGGGGCAAGGCTGTAGAAGGGACTCTCTTTCGTTCTTACAGTAGAAATGGTTCCTATCTCTGAGTTATTACCATATACCTGTCATTCTTTTCTATGGTGACTGTTCTCTAAGAGATCAGGCCCCTGTGGTCTTCCTCCTTGTGTGTAGACCCTTCCCACAGGGAACCAGAGCCAATCTTTGTTTTTGACTAATAGAACTCTGCAGAAAGGATACTGTGTGACCCTGGGAGGAGGGGGGGGGAGTAAAAGACCTTGTGGCTCCAGCCTTGGCCTCTTGGTTAGCTTGCTGGGGGGGGAGGGGAGGCAGCCGGCTACCATGTTGGAGGGACACTCAAACAGCCTCCTAGAAAAAGCCCATGTGGAGAGAAACCGAGGCCAGCATAGCTAGCTCCACCTGCCTCTCAGGGCTTATAAATTGCCTCTATGTTGGGTGTTTTAGCCCATCAGTTCCCAACAGATCTCAGCTCTAGCTCTTGTGCCTTCCGGCTGTAACTTCTGTCACTGAGCAGGCACAAGCTCTCTCCACTGTGCCCGAGTGGGCTTAGCCGTACACAGTAGCGCAGTGTCTTAGTGAAGGTTTTTACTACTTCGAGAGAACACCATGACCCAAAAACAAGTCGGGGAAGGAAGTGTTTACTGGGCTTATACTTCCATGTTGTGGTCCATCACTAAAGAAAGCCAGGACAGGAAACCGGAGGCAGGAGCTGATGCAGAGGCCACAGAGGGGTGCTGCTTACTGGTTTGCTCAGCCTGTGTTCTAATAGAATCCAAGACCGTCAGCCTAGGGTTGGCACTACCACAACAGACTGGGCCCTCTCCCATCAATCGCTAAGAAAATGCCCTACAGCCGGATCCTACGGAGACATTTTCTCAATTGAGGTTCCCTTCTTTCAAATAACTGTAGTTGGTGTGTCAAGTTGGCAAAGACTAGCCAGCACATGCAGTAACTGAGCACTGATGACTTGAGGCATGTTTGGGTGGGCCTGTTGCCCGGGCAACAGCTCACTAGCTCCCTCTGTTGCACTTCCTGATTTAACTTAATGGTCACAACAGCCTATCAGGTAGATGCTAACAGCCATCCTCATTGTACAGGTGAGGAAACTGAAGCTCAGATTTTCTCTTGCCTCCTCTACGTAGCCAAATCCTAGATCAGCAGTGACTCATCTATGCCTGGTCCTTAACCTTCCCAGTAGCAAGGACCTATAGTTCTAATAGAAGAGCTTTCTTTTCACCTTGTGTGGTGCGGGTATCTTAGTTAGGTTTCTATTGCTGTGAGAATTACCATAACTGAAAGCAACTGGTGGAGGAAATGGTTTGTTTCATCTTACAGCTTGTAGTCTATCATGGAGGCGAGCCAGAGAACGAACTGAAGCAGACACGGTGAAAGAATTGGCTTGCTCAACCTCCTTTCTTGTTCCACCCAGGACCACCGGTCCCGGATATGGCACCACTCCCCATGGGTTGAGCCCTCCCGCAGTGATTATTAACCAACAAAAGGATGGAGAAGGCATCTCTTTAACTACGGTTCTCTCTTCCTAAATGGCCTTAGTCTGCGTCACCAGGTGACAACTCACTGGCAATGGGCTGGAGCTGCAGCGGACCTAGCTCTAAAGCAGCCTCCAGCAAATGTAGGTCCTGCATGCATGAGGCAACTAGCATCCCAGTCTTTTGGGAAGATCGCCTTGGATTATGCTTCGCACAGTCTTTTACACTGTCCAGCAAGGGAGCCTCTCAGCTGCCCCTAGGCAAACCTACCAATAATATCCTTCACAGCCACCCTCCCTTCCTTGTTCGACTCCCCAGCAACCTCCTTCCATTAACATCCTCGTCTTGAGGTCGCTTTGTAGAATGGACCTAACCCAAAACACAGAAGAAATCACGGATCAGCAGGTAACGGCACCTGCTACCAAGTCTGAGGACCCAAGTTCCGTTCCTAGAACCCCCACAGTAGAAGAAAAGCTCTGACTCACGAATTCATCCTCTGACCTCTACATGTACACCATGGTGTGTTTGTGCCTGTGTGAATGGTGGGTGCACACCATAATAAGTAAATAAAATTTTATTTATTTATTTATTTATTTATTATTTTTTGAGAAAAGAAATGACAGAGCTGGGGTTAGAACCAAGAGCTATTTCACAAGTGAGCTGGTTGAGAGCATGACACAGCAGAGTGGTTTTCCAGGCATACTCCTGACCATGTACAAATGCAGACAGACTTAAACCCTGCTACAAGCTTGTGGGTAGGAAGCAGCAGTCATATGGGAATCCGGTGTTCCAGTGGGCGTTTGCCTGGTAGGGTAAATAGAGGTAGGTATTTAGTACTGCGTCAAAATGCAAGAGTAAAAGATTTTGAATGTTGCCATAAAAAAAGGATAAATGGGGGAGATACCTAGGTTTAATTTGATGTCACAATGTATGGTAGTATTAAAATATCATGAATAATTTCATGCATAAGTGTTTGTGTTTTATGGACCAATAAGACGTTGTAATTAACAAGGTTTAGGGATTTAAGGGTTAGCCACAAATCTGAGCCCTCTTTTCTTCATTAATTAAATAGGGCAAAGGAATACTACCCTATGTCAACTGTGCTTTTGTGTTTAACATCACATCACCAGGTTTATGCTGAAGCTGGCTTCATGCCTTCAGGCCAAAGTGATAAAGGGAGCCCAGAGCCTGGTCCTCATCATGTCAGGCAGCAGTTCCTGCTCTTGGAGGCTGTGAGCTACAGCAGCCAAATCCCTAGGGAGCAGCAAGAGCAGGTGCTACATCAGTTCACTGGAGTGGAAGTGCCCAGGTTCATTTCTCTCCCTCTCATTTGCTCTCTTAAAAACATCGGCCATGATATGAGGGTATGTGCCTAGTCTTATTGTAACTTGTTATGCCATGTTTGGATGATATTCCTGGGAGGCCTGCTCTTTTCTGAAGGGAAATGGAGGAGGAGTGGATCTGGGGAAGACTGGGAAATGTTGGGGGAGGAAATGGGAGAAAAGGAGGGAGGGGAAAATGTACTCAGCTTGTAATGCTGGATCAGGAAGTCAGAGACTGAAAAAAAGAAAATCTACCTGGATCTGGAGAAAGCCCAAGCTTTTATCTGGCCTCCCCAGAGCCTAGAGAGTCCATGGTCCATGGCTCCTGGGCTTCAGCTTCCAAATCAGGAGCAGTCTGGCTTCTAGCAGAGACCACCCCTCTCAGCCTGCATTTTTCTTTGCCAGTGGCTTCCTGTCCACACTGGCCTCTTCTTTCACCTCCAGAACTAATCTAAGATGCCTTTGCCTTTTCATCAAAGAGGAATGAATAAGCAGAGAGCGAAGGAACAGCTGAGAAATATCTGCCTAATGGAAGCTTCTAGTAAGTTCAAGTCTCCACTACCTCCATCTATCCACAGGCTGCTCGGGCAGGGTGCAGGGTGAGGGTGTTTTGGAGCCACAGGTAACCTAAAGAAATTCTGCATGAAGAATGTCTTCATAGACTAACAATACCTATTAGCATATCAAAAGCCCAACATATCCTAGAACCAAGAAACCAAATTTAACCCAGTGTTTTCCAAAAACAACACTCTCACCTTTTAAAACCACCTGTAAACGCCTGGTAGAAACACCAATGTTCTACAATACAGTTCATTATCACTATCCTAAATATTCAAATTATCTCCTAGCATAAGCTGGTTGTTTTTTGGTTTTTTTTTTTGG
The DNA here is from genome assembly GCF_907164565.1 of Psammomys obesus. Classification (NCBI taxonomy): domain Eukaryota; kingdom Metazoa; phylum Chordata; class Mammalia; order Rodentia; family Muridae; genus Psammomys; species Psammomys obesus. The sequence continues at coordinate 14,067,354 of NW_026596101.1, forward strand.
GGGGGGGGTGGGGAGGGCGATGCACGGTGGAGATCTTGCATTTGTAAAATGAACCAGACAAGGCCACTGTCCTCTGAGCGCCGGCCAGCCTCTCCCAGATGGCTGAGGAGTTAAACGAGCATAGGAGTGTTGGGTGGAGCCCACAGCAGTACAGATGTTGCCCATTGCTGCTTGGAAACTCTCAGCTGTAGCCTTGTTTATAAGCACTGCTTAGAGGGAAGGGCTAGCATCGGTGGCAGCTGGATGCCAGGGCATCGACATTAAGATTCAAGACCCGCCAGATGTGTCACCCAAGACACCTGGGGAAAAAGGGAGTCAGAGCTGACTGAGCAGTGATGCACGCCAGTGATTTAAAAAAGGCAGTCTCAAAAGCACTCTGGGGCTGGGCTATAGAGCTGTCCCTCAGCAGGAAGGCAGGGCAGTGGGTCATTCTGACTTCACATCGGTGACTCATTGGATACTACTGCTCCAGAAAGGAGAGATGGTCGTAAGGTTTCTATTCATCAGGGGGAATCCTACCTACCTTACCCAGCAACAGTTGGTAGAGTAGACTATTCATTCACGAAGGGGGATATGGGTGCTACGCCATCAGGTTCAAGGAGATTGCGGTTTTGCATCGTAACTTCCGGAGACTATCGATTAACAATCCAATTGCAGAACCTTTATTGATTTGGAGGGAAGATTAATGTCTTGCTTCTTGGAAGTGACCTTTAAGTACTAAACAGGCAATACACAGGGAGACCTTGCTATGGATTGAGGAGGTTTGTCCCCATAGACTCATGTGTTTGTCACCTGATCCCTAGCATAGGAGTGTAGAGGAATCGAACCTTTTAGAAATGGAGCTCAATGGACATTCATTAGGTCATGGGAGCTTATGAATGGATGACTATTCTGTTATAGATGTAGGTCAAATCATGTAGGAGGTAATAAACATATGTGAGAGTAGTTGCTATAAAAAGATTGAATTTGGCCCCTCCCTGAATTCTTATCATGTGACTCTTCTGCACATGCCCATTTTTCTGTGTGCTTCTCTGCCATGCTGTGATGTAACGGGACAGGTACCCTGACCAGGATGCAGGCACCATGCTTTTTGGACCTTTCCAGCAACCAGAATTGTGAGCCAGATAGTCTTCTGTGGCTGAAGGTTTTCTGAGCCTCAACTATTTTGTTACAGAGACACAAAACTGACCAGGACAGACACAGACACCTCCCTTGATGTATGGTATGTAATTAGGGAAGGTCAAATTGTCCCTACAAACATAGCCATTCTTCCCTCTCAACTATCTAAAGAACCTCTTGGGACCTTATCCCTCTATGCGCTTTACTCCTGAAATGAGCTTCTGACTCTTTGTTCTCTGACCTTCAGGCATCATAACCATGGGTCCCCTGCCTTTGTAGCTTCTGTATTTGGCTCAGCTATTGGAGGGAGGTGGGTACCATTAAGAGGTGTTTCCTTCTAGCTGCTGCAGCCCCTGGCCTTCAAGATCAAGGTTATCATCTTGTTTCTGTCCCCTCACCCTGACCTCGCAGGTATGTGTGAAGGGAAGCCTCTTTTCTTTGGTAGGAGGTGGGTCAGGCTTCACTGTTCCTTCTGTGTTTCCTTTAAAGCTCCATTTGTAAGTTGAACCTTCATAGGGTTCTCATTCCTTGCCAGGTTTTCTGGCCATGGCCTTCCCAATGTTCCTGAAATGCTGAAAACCAGAGACATTTTATACTCTTAATGTTATGTCTTGGACTTGGAAGCTCTGCATGGAGAGCAACCTAAAGTGTGGCACTTTTCATGTTTTCTGCTTTCTCTATTTTACCTTCCTTTTTCTTTTAAAGATCCTTCACTTTTATTGTTTATTTACATGTGTGTATATATCTGTATGAATGCATGTCACATAAACACAAGTGCCCACAGAAACCTGAAGAGGGTATTGGAGCCTCCCGTGCTTTAGTTACAGGGGGTTTTGAACTGCCTAATGTGAAAGTTGGAAACTGAACTCTGGTCTTCTGGAAGAAAGGCAAGTGCTCGTAACTGATGAGTCATCTCTCCAGGCCTTTGCCTTTGATCTTCAGTAGTGTTACCTGGCCAATATAGAAGGGGTGATACCCATTAATAATCACTCAGAGACTGTACCTTGAATTTCTCCACTCCCTTCCCATTATAGCATTTTCCACAAAGAATTAAGAGAGTGAATGCATAGTCTGAGCCTCAGTTTCCCCTTTGCAAGATGAGAATAACGCCCCCCCCCAAATGCTAAAGAAGGTGCCCTTGTTAACACAAAGAAATTAAAGATTGCAGAGATAAGGAGCTTGCTCAAGGTTATCCAGCTCTGAAAGAGCAAGGTCCAAAAAGTGAAGAGTTTCTAGCCACAACTACGGGCTCTTGAGGTTGCACCACAGCCTTCCAACCTTCTAGCATCATAAAATCAGTGTACCCTTGAAAAATACTGAGTTGAGGAAGGGGTGAATTTTGTTCCTGTAGCGAAATACATGAGAGAAACTACTGAGAAGCAGAAAAGGTGTATTTGGGTTCATGGTCACTTGGTTCCATTACTTCTAGATCATGCATGGTGAACCAGAACATCCCAGCATGTGAAAGAACAAAACTGCTCATCTGTGGCAAACAGAAGGCAGAGAGAACCAGAGTCGGGGAGGGAGCCAAGGCCAAGATACTCCCTTCCAAGGCATGCCTCCTAGTATTTCGTTTCCTCCAACCAGGCTTCACCCCTCAATAGTGGCATCAAATTACGAATCCAGCATTGTGTTACTCTGATCATTGGGTATGAGCCTATCACTAACATGTTCCTTTTGGGTCTCATGTGTGCGAGTAGGTGGGTAGGGGGATTTTTATTTGTGCATTTGGGGTTTGCTTTTGGCTTATAGAGACAGGGACTCATGAAGCCCAGGCTGTCTTTGAACTCACTGTGTAGCTGAGGATGACCATGGCCTCTTCCTGCCTCTACCTCCCTAGTGTGGGGATTACAGACTCGCACCACAATATCCAGTTTATGTTGGGCTGAGGCTCAAACCCAGGAGGCTTGATGCAGGCTAGGCAAGCACTCTTTCAATGAAAGCCCAGCCCCAGCTCCATTCACATGGGCCCTTAGTGGGGAAAACACATTGTACCTAATGCAGAACAGATTTCTCAAAACCTAAAAGGACACTAGAAAAGCCTCATATAAGTTTCCTTTGGGTTCTGGGGTGTTCACTTCCTCTTTTCATTGGGGTTATGGTTCCAGGAACCTGTTATGTCCTTGAGATCATTCCTGGGTCTTCACCTGACTTCTGTGGGACAGAATCTTACATGGATCATAATCGGAATTGTGCCACATGCAAACAAGACTATTTCTAAATCTCCAGCTTTGGTTTCTTGCCTACAAGAAGGGGGTGGAGGGTCAGTAATTTGTCAAGGTGATGGTGAGAGTCATGAATAAAAAATATCGACAATGCTTTGTGCAGAGAAGCTTCTCAGTAAGTCCCACATCCCATCCCATCCCTCCGCCTCCAGGGTGTCCCACCCACTCCCCAGAAATCAGCAGGGCATCATCGTTTTGGGGAAGGTGGTCCAGGGAAAGGGAGGAAACATCCATTACTCTCCAGGTTTGCTGCGCCTTTTGGGAGGCATGCTGCCTTGCACATCAGCCAAAGTGTGGAAGGAAGTTATGTCAGGCCCTGTCATGCGGTGGGCACCTTCTCTGAGGTCAGGACACTGTGAGCAAAGCCTCAGAAATCCCAGCGTGCGGCTCAGCAGCACCTTGTCAGAGCTGACAGCCACCATCTGAAGTGAATTACCTCCAGCTAGGGAAAGCTAAGCCCTTCACAGGAGTCTACTTCCTAAGGAACTCAGAAGCGCAAATGAGGCTGAGGAGAAAAGCCCAGCATTTGCAAGGATTAAAGATATCGAGCATTTCCTGGCCCACAGGACCCTGCCAGGCTGTTGGGGCAGAGGTGGAGGGATCTAGAAATGGCTTAGTTACAATGATAACCTATTTCTGTTGGCTGCTTGTGCGGAGTCTAAGGAAAGGCTAAGCCAGATTATCCTTAAATGCAAGCCAGGCACCTTCGGAGGCAAAAGCCTAGGCTTTCTACAGGTTTCTCATTAAAGTAACTAAACTTCACACTTTCTCTTTGGATTACGGAGCAGAAAAGAGAAAGAGAAAGTGAAAGAAACAAAAGGACAAGAGGCCAAGCAGAGTTCATCCCTGGGCTGATCAGCCATAGCCAAAAGGTAGGAACAGAGAGGCCAAAGGGCCCTCCAATGGCATTCCTTCTTTCATGAGGAAGAAAGCACTTTTCAGAGATGGACGCCAAGGAGTTGGACTTGTCTATGGTAACAGGAAGTTAGACACAGCAAGTCCTTTCTGCTTGTGCCCGGCTCCCTTCCGAAGTTCCCAGGGTACCACATCATGTGCTTGGCTTTCTGGGACATCTCTGAGCTTTCTCGCTATGCCAAGCTCTGCCCTGACTCAGGACTTTTGAAACATTCTGTCCCCTTCTGGGTGGTGTGGTTAACTATTTCTAGCTTCCAACTCTCATGGCTCCAGTCCTTTTTCCGTTCTCAAGGCAGGTGTCAGACCACAGTCCCCAGGGATGGCCCATGGCCATCAGATTCACACTCTGACAAAAATCTAGGCCTTTCCTTTGCCAGGTGAATAGAAGAGCCTGTTCATCGTGTAATTGCTTCATGTTTGTTTCTTCACCCTAGTTTTTTCATCCTAGTCCCATTGCCGGTCATATTGTCACAAGCAGGCAGGTGCTTGCCATATTTTTTGTTGTTCTTTGGTGTTATATTTCTGTCTCTGTGACAAAACCTGAGGAAACCAAACTTTAGGGAGGAGAGCTTTGCCTTGGCTCATGGTTCCACCCTGTAGTTCATTGGTCCTGCTGCTTTTGGCCTGTGGAGAATCAGAACATCACGGAGGGGAGCAGAGCAGCTGGGCAGCAAGGCAAATGAGAGAAAGGGGCTGAGGTCTCGTTATCCCCTTCAGAGAAATGCCCCCAGGGACCTATTTCGACTGTATGGCTTCACTTCTCAAAGAGTCCACCATCTCTCAGTGGCATTGTGTGTTGGTGACAAAGCCTTCAACCCGTGGCCTGTGGGGGGGACATTCGAAATCTAAACCATAACACATGGAACTCACAACCCTCAAAAGACTTTTATTCTTGGTATCTTTGTTTTCTCAGGAAAGGGCAGAGGCTCAGTGAGTACAGCTGTGTGTAATGCCACACAGCTGGGCAGCTGAGGCGGCCACGGTGGGGGATGCTGTCATTGGAACTGTTAAGGTCAAAGTCTTGGAACCTGGCAACCCTAACAACACAGACTCAGCCACCTGTCTTCAACAGGTCCATTCCAGAGAAAGTAACGGTGAAAAGCAGTGAAAGGTGATTTTATTCAGTGTGGCCACAATGGGAAGAGAAACAGATGAAGCGCTCTTGTGATGCTTCCCTCAAGTCCACTTTTTGGGGAGTGAGTTACACATAGCTGCCTAGTCATTCATGGTCAAGATATAGTCCTGCCCATCTTGGACACACCATAGTCTGGGCTCCAGCCTCCTGCAAGCTGGTCTGAAAATTTGTATGAAATCTTTTCCCAGGAGAGACACATTTGTCCTCTGGTTGGGACTACATCTTATCTGATTTCTACCCCCCCCCCCCCAGTGTAAGATTCCTCAATAGTCTGATAGGGGTATAAAAGGAAGGGACTAAGTGTCTTTCTGTAGAGTCCCCTCCTTCCTGGAACCATCAACATTAGCTGAATCTCTAAGAGCCATTGCTCCCTCTTTTCAGCTATGCTGTCTTTGTAGAGACCACTGATGCCTCCAGCTCTGAGTATCCCAGGCTGGTCAGAATATCCACCCCTTCATGATACTTTGCCTTTGGAATCCAAAGTCCTGGGAGCAAAGGTCCTTAGAGATGATGTACAGCTTTCTTTCAGACACCCCAACCCCAATTAGCTTATGAAAAGAACCACATCTCTGGCCCCCGTGTGCAAGGCTTTGGCTCAGTGAGGCTGGGCAAGGCTTTAGTTCTTACAATTTTTAACAAGCATCCCCCAGGTGATTCTAACACATTTCCATGCTGGAAACCGAAAGCCTTAGGGGATCTGGTTCCTGTCTGATTTTTGTGTTTTAACTGTGGTTACCTGGAAGGGGATGGTGGAGAGAACGCTGTGGCTGACGGAGAAGAAAAGCTTCGCCGACCTTTTTATTCAAAAGGAATAAAGGAAAATCGTGCTCCAGGACAGCGGAGGAAGGTGGGAATTGTCCTTTGAATTGCCTGGACAGGGAATGTATTCTCTCCTCCATGCTTTGGCAGTCTCACCAGGGCCAGGCCTAGGAACAGGTGGACCTCACAGGGAGCCTTATGGGCTCCAGAATTGGCTTGTAAATAAGTCATACACACAGCTGGGCCTCTGGCCTCATAAATATTGACCAGCTGTGATTAAACAGTCCACTCCAGGCCACATTATCTAGTGGGAAAGCTCCTTTATTAGGCTATTAAATAAGCATGAGGCAGCACCTGCTCTATCTGACCATCCTGTGAAAAAGGATGCTCTGGCCAGGGATCATGTAACCAGATAGGTAAGAAGGGCTATCAGTTTCATTAGGCAATTTTTTAAAATAAATTTGTTTGTTTCATTGGCGCGCACACGTGTGTGTGTGTGCGCGCCAATGAAACAAACACGTGTGTGTGTGTGTGTGTGTGTGTGTGTGTGTGTGTGTGTGAACACACGGAGGCCAGAAGGTGTGAATTATTTTCTTCTATCATTGTTCTTCTATTCCTTTGAGCTGGGGCCTCTCCTTGAACCTGTGGCTCTCATTGTCTTTCTCTGACAAGCCAAAGTGATCCGCTCATCCCTGTCCCCGTCAGAGCTGGAGTTACAGCCTTCATCCCAGCAGTGGGGTTGGCTAGTTAGGAGTTTGGCCCTTTTCTCCTTGCATGAGTGAGGCTGTCCTCTCCTGCCTTCTGTTTCTACCACCTTAGGCTCACACCGGATGCAGCTGCCTGGCTTCAAACTCCAGAATTGTGCCCATATCAACTTCCCTTTATACATCACCCAGTGTTGGGGGTGAAAATGGAAAGTTTGCAAAGACCTCCCCCCCATCTTCAAATAAAGCCACCTTCCCAGGTATCAGAGAGTGGGGACCTGTGCACCCCTCACTGCACAGGGTCCGTCTTAGCCACGGTTCTGTTGCTGTGACAACACACCGTGACCAAGGCATCTCGTAGAAGACAGCATTCAACTAGGGCCTTGTTCGAAGTTTAAGATAGTCCATTGTCGTCATGATGGGGAGCAGGGCGGCAGGCAGGCATGATTGTGGATAAGTAGCTGAGAAGAACTTTATATCCTGATCCTCCAGCAGGCGAGGGAGGGGTGGTGGCAGGGAAGTAGGTGGAGGGAGAAGACAGAGCCTTGAAATCTCAGAGGCCATACCCAGTGACACCCCTCTCAAACAAGGACACTCCTATTCAATGTGGCCACACCTCTTAAATTTTCCAAACAGTTCATCAACTGGGGACAAAGCACGGAAATAAGTCTCCAGGTGAGGGGTGGGGTGGGGTGGGGTGGGGATTTTCATTCAAATCACAATCTTTTTCTTCCTCTTCCTTCCCTTCTTCTTCTTCATTGATTTTCAAGGCAGGGTTTTTCTGCGTAGCCCTAGCTGCCCTGGAACTTGCTAGGTAGACAAGGCTGCCTTAGAATCCACAGAGTTCTGTCTCCTACTTCCTGTGTGCTGTGATTTAAGACATGCACCACTAGGCGTGGCTTTCCAAAAGGTCTTGAGCAGTACTAGAGTAGACAGGAGGTTGCAGGGTGACTAGATAAGGGGCTCCTTCTCTGCAGCTTGCAGGAAGGTATCACCCATGCTGAGGAGGGACTTTGTAGTGGTGCGATTCATCCATAGCATTGGGCTTGCAAAGGAGTAAGAGGTGTTCAGAGAATGTGTTCTGGGCTCCTGTGGCCTTTAACAGAGCCATTGGACCAAGTTTAAGCTTCTAGGAAGACAGTTAAGGGTGGTTCTCAGAAGGAAAAAAAAAAAAAAAGATTTTCTCTAAGGGTTTTGCAGCCATTGTGTTGACAGTATGGATTTTATTACTATCAAGGAGGGGAGCAGTTAGGCGGGAGGTACTGTGTGGGAGGAGATGGGAGGAACAGCCAAGGCTAAGGATGCAGGAGGGCCCCAGTGGGAAGATGTTATTTCTTCAACGTTTCTCACAGAGGCGTTTATTAGAAATGGCAACAATGTGTCCCACCTGATTATTGTCAAGACAGGACGCTGAGAATCCTGAGGAGAGATAGACGCTAGGGTCCCCACAGCAATAAACAGCACTGCTTCCTTCCCTATAGGAGCGTAGCTTTTCACAGCATATCCAATTGTTACTCTGTACGTAGAGGGAATGGGTTAGAGGGCCTTCAACTTCCTTCCGTCAAGCAAGGTTAGCCCACAGCCCAAACACATCTTCTGCACTTTAAGTCACACAGTTCCTCACAAAACCTGGTAAGAGGTAAATGCTATACAAGTTGTTGCTACATGCCATTTAGGAAATGGTGACAAGGAGCTACGTCCCTGTTTAGCTCAGACACAGTCTTTTAACGAGATTTTTCAGCCTGTGGTTGGGAGACTCGGAAAAAGTGGAATCCGTGGCAGAATCGGTGGGAGTGGAGGGACGCTGCGCTCCAGGATGTTATGATCACTACCATCATAAAATGAAGCACCTTTTCTGGCTTGCGTGAGACCCTCACCCAGTCAAGGGTGATGTTCTCTCACAGAGGGAGCTGGGTGTGGTCATGAAACTTCCTCTGGAGATCCAGCCACTCCCACCCTCTGACCCCCACCCCCAGCTTCGTGTAGGCTCAGGAGGTGCTCGCAGGCATGTCCAACCTTTTCATAAGCCTCTGGTTACAAAAATCTTTCATAATGCCCTAAGTCTCTTTTACATTTGGTGCTGGGGCCCTGTGTGCATCACTGTGCTCAGCTGCCTGTAGCCATCAGACTGCGGGATGGACACCCCTCCCAGGAGAGCTAGAGCACAGAGACATGGGAAGTTAATGAGGGGTGATTCCATCTATGAGGCTTTTAGTAGATCATGCAGTAGCAAAGTCTATGCTCCAGCCCACAGAATTTTCCTCTCTCACCATTGGCTACAAGTATAAAATGTAAAGGTCCCTAGGGGAATCTGCTGCCCAGCTCTTCCTGGCTCATCCTGGCTTATAGCTACACTAACCCCATATATTCCCTCTGTCTCCACAAGGTGTTCAACCTTTAAGGCTGTCTGGATCCAAACTTCCTTTTCTCATATGGTCACACTTTATGGAATTAAAGCCTCGACTAATTACTTAATCTTAACTCCGGCACATCTACAGAGACTCTATTTCCCAATAAGATTGAGTACAGGGTTAGTACTGCCATGTGTCACCGTGGAGGAGGTAATTCAATAATGGCTCTGGGTACTGGGTGGCAAGTGCTTTAATGGGAAAGATAGGAACACTTAGGAGACAGGTCTGACCTCCTGAAAGAGGGGACGTTTTGAAGCTGGGAGTCTGTCTTAAATAGGGTTACTATTGCTGTGATGAAACACTATGACCAAAAGCAACTTGGACAGGAAAGGCTTTAAAAAATAAAACATATATTCTGGGTCATTCATTGAGGGAAGCTGAGGCAGGAACTCAAACCATATAGGAACCTGGAGGCAGGAGCTGATGCAAGGGTCATGGAAGATTGCTTCTGGCTCACACCTCATGGCTTGCTCAGACTCCTTACTTATAGCACCCCCTTCACACGCCTAGGCATGGCATCACCCACCATGGGATGAACAAATCACTAAGAAATGCCCTACAAGCTTGCCTGCAGCTTGATCTTAAGCAGGCAGTTTCTCCTCTGAGGTTCTCTGAAATGACTCTGTCTTGTGTCAAACTGACATAAAACTAAACAGTATAGACCCTGTGGGTGACAGTGATGATCTAAGTGTGACGGGAAGTGTTAATTGACAACTTGACAAACTGTAGAATCACCTAGGAGATGGTCCTCTGGGCATGACTGTGTGTATGTGTTGGGGTGGGGGTTATCTTGATTGCATCAGTTGATGTGGGAGGACCTGCCCACAGTGGGTGGCACCATTCCCTACCTGCGATCCTGGACTATGAAAGTGGAGAGAGGGAGCTAAGCTGCAGCATCTTCTCATCCGTAGATGCAATGTGACCAGCTGCTATGCCTTCCCCAGTGGACAGCCTTAAACCAAAATCTTTCTTTCTTCCCTCCATTGCTTTTGTTGGAGTGTTTCATCACAGCAACAGGAAAAGACACTGTGCTCAGTGAGTTCCAGTTAGGGACAGCATGTGCACAGACTTGGAGACAGGCAAGAGCGTTGAGAGCTAGGGCACAAAAGCAAAAGAGGAGCATGATGGGAGGGAAATGTGCCTGGGCAAGTGAGAACATTCCAGAAGAGCATGTGATGGTAAGAAGAGGGATGTACCCAAGAACATTTTACCTGTAGGCAGGTTTTCCTTACCTCAAGCATCTAAGTGTAGCCATTTCTACATGTGGCGTCTGCAATGGTGCTTCAAGAGAGAAGAAGGGCCTAGTGGAAGCTTCCAGAGCGTCTATAAACGGACACTTGTTCCGTCAGTTACTGATTGCATGTTCCACACCGGGCACCTAATACTATCAGCTAGATTATTACCATCTGTTTCCTGGGAGAGGAAAAGCAATCAAATGAAATGTTTAATTATAGGCTTCAATAATAATATGTTAGCATAACTAGTAGAATATTTTTCTTTAAAAAAAATCAGTGTTTAAATACATCAGTTGTTGTTGTCTCTCTAGATCCAGAAATAGTTGGCATAGTTTTCTTTATACCTACCAGGAACCCAGGCCTGTCCATCATAATGGTCCATAGTCCTTAGGCTATCTATCATTCCATGGTGCAGAATGGCTGCAGGCTATCCATCTGTCAGGACGATAAACTGAGAGGTGTGAAGAAGGGAGGACAGTACCAACCAAACAGCCAAGTTCTCTGCAGGTGCCCCTCATCAGAAGCCAATCATATGGCCACATAGCTACAAAAGAACCTGGGAAATGCAGTCTTTGGACTGGGGTCACTGCTACTTTAAAATTAAACCACAGCGGTAAAACCAAGGACAAAGGGGGCAGAATAGAGACTGGGTGGCGTTCAGCTGCCTCTGTCACAGGGAACATGAAAAAGGGATGCTGATGTTGAAAGCTGTGTGGTGGGAGGGGCAGGCCCTCATTAAGATGTGGTGCTATGCCTGGGGAGATGGCTCATCAGGAACCTAAGTTCTGTTCCTAGAACTCACTTAAAAGATCTGGGCATGGTGGGTATATCCCCCAATGCTAGGGAGGTGGAGATGGGAAGATGCCTAAGCTCGGTGGCCAGCCAGACATACTATCAAGCTCATGAAAATGTTACAGACATTGTAGCAAGAAAGACAAGGTGAAGGTAACTGAGGATGGCACTAGGAGTTGATCTCTGGTTTCCACATTCGTGCATACATACGTGTACCCCCCCCCACACACACACACACGATTTAGTGTGTTGTGCTAACTGGGGAGGAAGCTGCTCTGCAGTCCTCAGTCTCAGGCAGGGACACGGAGCCTGGTCTTCTGTATGTGTTCTGGGTACCTGGGGCATGCATGTTATAGGGATACAAAGGTGGTCTCACCTTGCAGGTGGAGCCTGATACCATGGAGTGGTGTTCATAGTCTGGGCTACAGCTCACAAAGCCACCTACTAAGCTGTGCGCAGGGAAGACTGGGTGTTGGGGAAGGGCTAGGAGCAAGGCCATATCAGCTACTCTTCTCACTGCTTGGCAGCAATTGCATCAGGTTAGAGGTTTATTTTGGCTCACAGTTTCAGGGCGTACAGTCCATTCTAGGGAAAGGTCACGTGGCAGCTGAAGCGGCTCATTCTGTGACATCAGAAGCATGAAACACATGATATTCTTAACTTGATAGATCAGGAAGTAGGGGTAGGACTGAAAGCAGGGCCAGGCTAGACCCCTCAAGTCCGGCTGCTAGTGGCCTATATCCACCAAAGAGGCTCTTTTTCTCAAAGGGCTCACAACCTCCTGAACACACAGCTATTAACCGGGGCCTAAGTGTTTAACCGTATAACATGAACCTGTGAAGGCCTTTCAGGTTCAAGCCACAGCAAGAGGTAATTGTGTGTGTCTGCAGAGGAGTGAAAGGGAGACCAAGGAAGGGGCATGCCAAGTAGATCTGGCACAAATGCTAGCAAAATCTTTCCCAAAGTGAATTCTTTCTGGAGAAGAGTTAACATTTGAGATATAAAGTCTAGCAGGAATTAAACCACCCAAGACTTTGTCAGCCCAGCTAAGGAGCTGAATAGTGGAAGTTGTACCAGTCACTTTTCTTGTTGCTGTGACCAGATGCTGGCGAGAAGCATTTCTTCTGGTTCAAGATTTAAGGGTTCAGAGTTTCATGTCCAGGGAGGCATGACATCAGGAATGGCCACGGAGGCGGGAGCTTGGAGTTATTTGGTTATTCCTACTTGGGTAGGAGACAGAAAGTGGGATGTGGCCTGCCTCCCAGAGACCCACTTTTCCCAGCAAGGCCCTTCCTCCCAAATGTTCTACAACCTTTCACAACAGCACCGTCAGCTAGGGATGCCAGAGCCAAACACATAAGCCACATTCACGTGTGAGCCATAACAGGGGTCCTGGTCATGGCTGGTGTGAAGTCAGGCACTGGCAGGCGTCAAGCTGTGTTTTCCCATCGGTTCTAACAGCAGCAGAGCACAGGGACATAGAAAGAGGCGGAGCTTCAGTTACTAACACAGGACCCTGATTTTAATCATCCTCATGCCTTCTATCATGGTCAGGAAACACGTCCCTGGCCTCTTGCCATCCCTAGACAATGCAGAAGGTAAGGCCTGCCATTGCTTACCTTAAACTGTGACATCCACGAGGTTGTGGAAGCAAAGCTCGTTTTAGGGCAATACTTGAACCCAGCTCCAGCCTGTGCCTGTTCATTCACCCTGAGTAAGAATGGTTGTATTTTGGTTTTCAGATCAAAATGAGTTTGATTGTGGAATCTTATCTGACAGAATGTACGCATGTTTCACCCATCTTATAAAAAAAAAAATCCTCTTTCCTAGACTATGTCTGACCTAGTAGTTTTAGGCAGGGTATCCGTGTATGTAGTAGAAGCATTTTCTCCCTAGAGTTGGAATTTGTTAGTTGTTTGAATTTGTGCATTGTTTGACAGGTCCAATGAAGAGCTGCTCCTGCGGCCTACTGTCAGCTTCCCGAGCCCATATTTCACTGAGTCACGTGGACTACAAAGCAGGCATAGAGCCGGAGAGTGTTCCTGCCTTCATGATGACTATTCAGTGGCAAAGAGAGAAGAGGTTGGGGTCACTCAGGGTGTACCCACAGTTTTTATGATGTTAGTGTCATCTATAGCCACAGGGTGCTTTGTCTTATTAACAATTTAGGTATGTGTGACCCGTTAGACCATAGAGGGAGTTTGTGTGTTACAGGCACACCCATCAAAGCACTAAGCTTTTTTTGACCTTTTCTCCGGGCTCAAACTCGGGTCCCCAGGCTTGTGCAGCAAGTGGTTGGCCCAGAGCCACCTCCTCAGGCCCACAGCTTGTGCTTTGGCAAAAGCTTTCTGATTTCGGTCTTGCGAGAAGAGGCACTGGCATGCCTCAACCCAAGACCCACACCTGGGGACAGTCGATGACTTGTTCAAAATCTTCCAGGCAAGCCTTATCCACCCTGGCTAGGTTCTTCTGTCTCTGATCTCTCTGCTCAGCTCTTCCTTAAGCAATAGCCTTGCCTGTAGGATGAGCACGGCTTTTAAATTAGGTGGTTCTCAACTTGTGGGTCGGGACCCCCTTGGAATCATCCTAAGTCCCTCAGATATCAATATTATGATTCATAACAGCAGCAAATTTGTGGTTATGAAGTAGCAATGAAAATAATTTTATGGCTGGGGTTCACCACGCCATGAGGAACTATATCAAAGGGTTACAGCATTAGGAAGATTGAGTTTTAAATGCATCTGTTGCAAACGGGTAGCACCATTCATTTTCTCTCACCAGGCCACTCCAGCTTCGCAGCTCTGGCTGGATGACCTCTTCTGCTGAGGATTCTGAGGCTATTTCTAGGCTCTATGAGGACTTTAGTAAGCATTAGTCCTGAGTATCAGAGTACCAAACGACAAACCGAGGTGATGAGCGGATGGCCCAGCCACCCATTTGTAAGGATAGATTGTTCTTGTCTCTATTCACTCAGTAAAAGAAAACAATTGTGTACATGCATGTGTGTGTGAGCATGGGTGCATTGTGAGTGTGTGTGTGTGTGTGTGTGTGTCCACACAGGTAGATACATCCTGGGATCCCGGGACTCAGATCCTACAGGATGCTGTAGCTAGCACCATGCAGGCACAGTCCCTATCCTCAGAAAACTCTGAAGTGTTGTGCTGCCCCAGGAGCAGGCGGAAAGCATTTTGTAAGACGTCAGTGTCACTTCAGCCTACACACAAGGTGATAGGGAAGCACGATCCCTGCACAGCCTGGGCTTCAGAAGAGAGTAAGAAATGACATGGGCCTTGGGCTATACCAGCCTATGGCCATGCTCTTACTAGCTGCAGTGACAATGGGGGAGGGCCTCAGCTTCTCAGGTTCTTCAGTTGAGAAAAGAAAGAGAGGAAGTCACAGCAAGCTCGGACACAGAGACGCTGAGGAACCGGATAGTTGCTGTTGTTTGGGTGCTTTGTTTGACAGACAAACCCTTCATAGGTTCCAACTCTCTCCATCTTCAAAGGACCCACTGAGGCAGCATGGGGCCAGTCCCCCACCCAGAAGATCCTGAGTGCTGGGAGGAAGGCAACAGCAATGTCCTGCTCCCCCATCTGCAGGGCTGTCCATGAGTCACTGCCTGCCAGTGGGACCTTTGAAGGCGGGTTTCACTTTTGCCTCTCTGGGATTTCCCACATGTCACTCAACTTCTCCGGGGACCAGGTTTTCTCTGTGAGAAGAAAGACTCGTGTGGAAGGGACGATTCAACACCTGGGGAGTCTCTAAAACTCAGCTCCATCCCTGAAGGAGTCTGAGCCAGTGAGTCTGAAGCTGGACCTGAGGATCTGTGCTGCCTGAAACTTGGCCGTGAAAATGTCCAAGTAACAGACTCAAAAATAGGGAGGGTGATGCCCACCACCAACTCCTGCCCTGGTGTAGACAGCTGTGTTGTTCTACCTTGGGGCACACACAACTCATGGCAGCCATCTTCTCTAGCTTTTGTCAGTTGGTTGGTGGAAGATTTTCTTTTCTTTCTTTTTTTTTTTTTTTGAGTCAGCATTTCACTGGATAGCACAGGCTGGCCTTAAAGTCAAGAATCGCCTGCTGTCTGTCATCTCCCAAGTCCTGGGATTTCAGGTGTGAGCCTCCACGCCCGGCTTCCCATCAGTTCCCATCCGTTCCTTCTCCCAGCCCTTCAGGGATGACTGTGGATTCATTTGTTTTCAGTACAGACCTTTGTGCTTTCTCGATACAGTCCCCTGCATCTTTATTAACAAGCCCTCACTCCCTCCTTCCCATATGCTCCTATCTCCTGTGAGAACCAACTCTGTCTTTTTATTTTTATCTGAATAATTCTGAAGCAAGCCACTCTTGTGTCACAAATGCCACTATCCCATTCAGCAAGACAAACAATAATTCCTTAATCTCAAACACAAGCAGGCAGCTGTGTGTTTTGAGACGCCCCTTGGGTCTGCGATCACTCAAGTCTGACAATCACTGAGTAGACCACCTTTGAGGGGCTTTCCAAATCAAACAGGCTGCCTCTTGAATCGGCAGAGAATCTCTCAGTTAATAGACTTGAGCCCGTCTCCACC
The DNA here is from genome assembly GCF_907164565.1 of Psammomys obesus. Lineage (NCBI taxonomy): Eukaryota > Metazoa > Chordata > Mammalia > Rodentia > Muridae > Psammomys > Psammomys obesus. The sequence continues at coordinate 14,083,223 of NW_026596101.1, forward strand.
TGGTGGTGGGAAAACTCACCTGGACTGGAAACTGGTAAATTAGAACCTGGTCCTACTGCGAGGCGGTGTTGCCATGGCAACTTTCCTGGACCATCTAGGAAGTGGTTAGGGCATTTAGACCTGTGTCTGGCAATATGATGAACAGTCAGGTGGATGCTGAAGCAAGCCTAACCCAGTGTTCACGCTCCAGCCTCTGGGGAGGGGCGTGGCCACCCCTAGGAAGCAAACCAGTGAATCAGGATGTAAGAGAAGGCAGTTGCTTCAGACTGTCATCCCCACACCTCAGATCAAATCATCCATGAACAACTCCTGAGGCTTGCCCAGAAACGGGCCAGTTGTGGAGCCTTGTCGAGTTGGGGAGGCCACAGGTTGACAAGATGAGACCGGGTTCTGCACGCCTGTGGGTGGTGTCCACACCCTGAGCAGCTCGGTGCCTGTCTGGGATGCAGGTGGCCACCCTTTGCTTATGCCGGGGACTTTAGTGTCTCTCAATCAGTGTGTTTAAAAAACCATTTCAAGCAGGATTGGTGTCTCAAAGCTTGTAATACCCGAGAGACTGAGGTAGTAGGCAGATGTGATTGTCTTTAGACTTAGTGGAATATCCAAACCCGGTCTCTATTGCCTCGAATTCTAAACAGTGTGTTTAAAACTTGCCAGTGCCAAGCCCTTTTGAGAGGAAGCATGCTTCTTACTCACTTTGGCTTATTTCAGGGGTTGGGAGGCATGCCTGTTGTGTTTGTGAGTGCACAGGGATACCCATTCATGTATGTAGAGGCCAAAGGTCAACCCACAGGTGTTGCTCCTTGGGCACCTTTCAGCTCTTCTTCTGAGACATCATCTTTTCCGGCCTGGAACTCATTGGTTAGGCTAGCTTAGATGGCCAGGGAGCCCCGGAGTCTGTCTGCAGTACTAGGATTAAAACTGCTGGCTGCCATACCCAGACTTTTTTTTTTTTTTTTTTTTTTTAATATTGGTTCTGTGGCTCAGCTCAAGTCTTCATTAGTGCACAGCAGGCCCTGTCCTGAGTGAGCCATCCCCTAGCACCTGTTAATACTTTTTAAAGGCAAAATCGTACTTTTTAACAGTAATGGTGAGTCGAGGGCTATTAAAGGACTGTTAGTCCCAGCTACTTGGGAGGCTTAGGCAGGAGGATGGTGAGTTCAAAGCCAGCCTGGACAACTTAGTAAGAGCCTATTTGAAAATTAAAGTGTATAAAAGTAAAAAAGGAGATCTGGGGATATAGTTCAGTGGTAGATCACTTGCCTGGTGTATGATGGATTCTAATGTCAATGTCCAGTACAGAGAAAAGGAGAAAGAATAAACAGTTTCATCCCTACTGTGCTAAATTATGACCCTGAACCCTGAGTAAAAAGAGTTCGCCCAGGAAAACTCCATCCATGCTTAGAGGAGCAGAAGTTGGCAGGGGATCAAAGCGTCTCATTGCTTAAAGACGAGCCACCAGAGGCACATGCATATGGCTGGGTATTTGGTGGGTTGGTTCCAGGCAACATTTTCCTCGTTAGCGTCTACATGAAAGCATTTTCTGCTGAGGCCAGCAATTTATAATATTCCAGTTTTCAAAGCACATCCTTCAGCGGCCAGGCTACCAACACCTAACCAGTCTTCAGAGGCTCTCCTGGTCCCCAGCCATCCTGGTGCTGTTACCACCCAGGAATGAGCTTACATGCCACAGTGCCAGATGTTTGCACTCCATCACTGGAGTGAGGAAACTGAGCCAGGCTTAGCTACAAAGTGAGTTTTGGGGAAGGAGAAAGTGTCACTTACTGGCTACAACAGAAACATTCTCCATCTGGATTGGTTCTTCCGAAGTCCCCTGTGGCTTCTGCCTCTGTCACCACTTAATCTGTTGAATAATAGTAGCTCTGAGAGACAGCCAGGCTGTGTCACCAGACTGGCAAGCGGCTAAGAAAGATCTTGACTTTGGACATGTAGGACCCAAGGCTAGCTATCAATGCTGCCCACACATTTGCAGATGACAATGTCATGTCCTGGTGTCAAAGGGTTGGATATACTTGCTGGGATTAAGGTGATCTGCAGAAGGAAGGTGATGACTCAGGAGACCCGCTCCTAAAGAGATGGGACTTCAAGCTGTTCCCTGCATTGGCTTCAGTGGATGGGAGCTTGGCTTCTCAGCACTCACACGCTAAGGTTTCAGTCCATTAACTTTCAGGGTACAGGGGAATCCAGGGATCTCCTTAACAATGATCCCCTTCTCTGCTGGGATTTGGGGTCTGGGGTGGCAGGAAATGAGCTCCGGATTTGCCCTGACAACCAGCATTGGGTTGAGAAGTGATGATACTCAGTGTGACTAAAACCCCTTACACCAGCTGAGCAAGTCAGAGGACAAGGGGGCCAAGAGGCCAGGTTGACTCTTACACTTAGCTCATGCCACGAAGCATCACATATCCATATCCCCTAGAAGGGTTTGCTTCCTTGAGCTGAGGATGTCGCTCAGGTGGCAGACTGCTTGCTTAGCATGCAGCAATGCGTGAACCACAGAAGGTGGCACATATATGCAATCCCAGCATTTAGGTGGTAGAGATAGGAAAAATCAGAAGTTTAAGTTAGGCTATGTAGGGGAGTTCAGTGGGGAAAATGCCTGTAACAGACAGGCTTACAGATAAGACTGTGGGTTTTTTTTTCTTGGTTAGTGATTGATGTGCAAGGGCCGGTCAGTGTATATAGGCATATAGTGCCTTATTGAGAAGGAGGTCCTGGGTTGTATAAGAAAATAGATGAAGCAAGCAAGGAGGAGTAAACCAGCACACAGCGTTTCTCTGTGGCTTCTGCCTCAGTTCATGCCTTCAGGTTCTTGCCTTGAATTCCTCAGTGAGGGAGTGTGACCTGAGAGTTGTGAGCTAAAAGACCTTAATCGGTCCTCTTAGTACCTCACAGTAGCCACTAGGTTAGATTTAGGTTGGATAAGGTCATTAGGCTAGAGCCCCTGTGATTAGATCCTGAGGTTTCCAGGATGAAGCCAGCCATCAGGCTCTCTCTCGCTCTCTCTGTCTGTGTCTCTCTCTCATGTTTGTGTGTGTGTGTGTGTGTGTGTGCAAGATTTGCAGCTGGGCCATCTTCCAGACTATTCTTGTTTGTTTTGTCTTGAGTGATAGTAGAAGACACAAAAGTGAAAAAAACAAAAACAAAAACAAACAAAAAAAAATAAGTTAGAATCAGAAGAATAGATAAAATGTCATTTAACACTATTATTCCAAAAAAGTGTCCCCTAGGTGAGGCAAACAATTGGAAACAAGGTGAGGGTCTGGACCAGGCCCCTCAGCCTCCTGGGTTCTGAGATTAGGATATTCAGGCAGAAGTCTCTTTATGGAAACATCTTGTACACTGTGTTCCATGGGAGCTGAGAAAAAAAAGTATGTGTCTCAGAGCATACAGCTGTGCCCAAAGCTGCTGGCTGTCACATGGGGGGGGTCCCAGGAGTGTTTTGGTCTCCAGGAGGGTACTGTGACCCTGACAGTGAAAGAGAGTGACATACCAGCTGGGGTAGAAAAGGAAGTCCTGTGGAGAGGTGGCAGCTATTCAGTGCAGGCATAGCAGCAGAGCTACGGATGCCTGCATCACCTGGCATGCTCTCCATCACCTTACCCGGCAGCTTCCCTTTGTTTCCCTAGATGCTGAAGAGCATTTTTCTTTGGTTCATAAAGGAGGTCAAATCCCATTTGGTCAATAACTGTGACACAGCTGGAAGGAAGTTCCAAGAGGTGAGAGCAGTCTAACATAAAAAAAATAAATAAAATGACAAAGAGAGAGGTCAGTGAGCAGCCCAGATCAATGGAGCCCAAACTCTTGGAAAATATATCTGTGGGTGAACCCCAGGCTTCAAGGAATCAATCAACAGCCCTTGAAAAATTGTGTCTTCCATAAAAATGTCACCCGACCCCTCAGTGTTACAATGAAGGTGCCAATAGCCAGGCACAAAATAGATGGTCCATTAATACTCATTGATGGCTTTATTGATTGGTATGTCCGGTATAATTAGCCGCAATGATCTTCAGTCAATACGGCATGTGGAGGGGCCAGAGCTAAGGAATTCTGAATAGGAATAGAAAGCTGTGCTCTGCCCCAAGGGCCACAGGCTTGCCATGTGGACCGGAAGCATTTCGAATTCATCTGGGCTGGGATTTCCTCACCTGTAAAACAAGAGGCTAGCAGGCCAGTGCTTCCCACGGTGATTTCTAGCAAGCCTTCTACTTCTTTGAAATGTTAGCATCACACACACCCACTCACTCACAAAAGTGTTAAGTGGTCGGATTTGAGAAACACTGGTTTTGGGCAAATTATGCAGGACTTCCCAGAGATGTGGTGGGGTTTGTGACAGTCCCTGGCCGTTACTATAACGCTTGTTTATTCATTTCCTCTACATTAGAGAGTACCAGACAGAAGCCAGGTACTATGCAAGGGGCTGAGGGGACAGAGCAGTGAAAACCTAAATATTCACATTCTAGAGAAAGATTACAAGCAACAAAAATAATATGACAAATGGCAATTAGTCCCCTCAAAAACCCCCTTTCTAAAAACTAAAACCATCACTAATGCAGCACAGGAAGTGGAAGGTAACAGTTTTGTTTGTAGGAGAGATAAGACCTTCATCTGATTGGGGGATGTTGGCCATCAAGGAGCTACATGTCTAGAGGGTCGTAGCCAGTGCAAGGGTCCTGACGTGGGTGCATGTTGGGCTAACATGGCTATGGTGATGATGAGTGGCTTTACTCCCCACTGTGACAAAATCCCTGGCATGAACAACTTAAAATAGAATTTATTTTTAGCTTATGGTTTCAGAGGGCTTCAGTCTACGGCTGATTAGCCCCATACCCTTGAGCAGAACATCATAGTAGCAATGTGGCAGAGAAGTGTCTTCACTCATGAGCATAGGACACGGGGTGGGGGGTGCTGGAGACCCCATGTAACCTTCAAAGACACATTTTGCCCCAATGGTCTGTTTCCTTCAACTAGTCCCTATCTTCCAAAGTTTCCAGAACTTCCAAAATAGTGACCCTAGCTGGGGACCAAACATTCAGTACACAAGTCTGGGGCAGGTAGCCATTCACATTCAAGCCATCCATATAAAGGAACAAGGTTGTACCTTCATATAAGGGGACATTTCCTGCTGTATCTCTGAGCTCCAGAGTTAGATGACAAGTACCAGCTAGTAAGAACAGCATGATCCCCAAGCTTAGGTCACCCAGCAACTCCCACAACTCTTAGAACCCAACATCCCACTAGAGTAGAGGCTTTTCAGTACAGACATAATGATGTGACATGAGGTGGCAGAGTTTAATGTTCTAGACAAGCCAGAGGGGGGAAATGGATGTCTGTATTACAACATCTTTTTGGAGAAAGGACATTCTACTGTTTTTTTTTTTGTTTTTTTTTTTTTTTTTCAAAAATACAGAACAGGGGCTGGAGAGATGGTTTAGGGGTAAGAGCACCGGTTAGTCTTCCAGAGGCCTTGGTTTAATTCCCAGCACCCACATGGCAGCTCACAACTGTCTCTAGCACAAGTTCCAGGAGATCCGAAGTCCTCTTCATGGTACACAGATATAGTATTCACCTCTGTATGGTGTACGGACATACACACACACAGAACATCTTTTGATTGATATTTAAATTCTCTAGATCAAAAAGAGTCCTGGGCTAGCATCAACTCCTCTTTCTATGCCCAGTTTACATATTAGTCAAATAGCAATACCCATACATTCTCCCGTGAAGGCTGGTGTGAGGATTTCCTGGAAAAAACTTAGACCTGTCCCAGCTATACCATAAATGCCAATGATGTTACCTGCTATGATGACTACTATTTAAAAACCAGAGAAATGGACCTGGATAAAGGCTCATTCAGTGAGAGTGCCTGCTACCATCCCAGAGGACCTGAGTTCAGTTCCCAGCACCCACATCAGGCAGCTCACAACCACTTGTGACTCCAGCTTCAGGGGATCATATGCCCTTTCCTGATCTCTGTGGACACCCATATGCATGGCATATGGCTCACACACACACACACACACACACACACACACACACACACAAATAAATAAAAATAAATATTTTTAAAATATATAAATAAAAATCAGAGGGAGGGGTCCATTTTGAGATTTCAACCCAAACACCTCTCTATACTCAGAAAAAAATGACACAAAGATAACATGAGATGCTGGGACACAGGGCTCCGTGACTGTGCTGCGAGCATCTTTCAGTCCTCTATACTTCCATTACCACATAGAGCAGATGCCATGTTCCCTGGCTGCTTCTGGAGCAGTTACTTACTGGGGAGGGGCTTTTGATCCAGTAGAGGGCAGCTGAGGACTGAACTAGGTGGTTGGAGAAAGGCGCTACTAAAAGGGAAAAGCCTATAATTTGGCAGTGTGGGTCATCTCACTGCCATGAAGCCTGGCCACCCAAGAATGGCAGAATCTAGAGAAGCCCTGAGAACTGAAGCCTTCGTGGCTGACCACCCAGTCTTGAAAATCTGCCCCCACCTTGTGGAATTACCAAGGCCTAGAGTCAATAAAATGCATTGTTTCTAAGCCAGGGGAAGTTGCATTTTCCCTTCCTGTTATAGCCTGAGGCAGCCTAACTGATAACCATCACCTCACTTATCACATCGGCATCAAATCTCCATGACAACCCTCCTTTAAGATGCATCAATTCCCTCAGTCACAAAAGGAGAAACAGGTGGGGATGATTTATTATTGGGCTATGTAAGGACTGAATTTTGGGTGAGTAGAATTGGCGGGGGAGGAGGTGGAGCTGTCAAAGACCTCAGGTCTGACTACCATCTTTCTTATATATTAGATTCGACTCCTAGAATGGAAAATAAATACAATTCTTCTTTATTTTTTATTTTTATTTTTTTATTGTTAACATGAGAAACTAAATCACCTAGATTCCTTAGGTTCCTCATTCCCAAGATGGGGCTCCTATTTCCAAGTTCAGTCTTTTACATTTCACGTGCTGCTGGCTTGACAGGCTCATGCTGTTCTTAGATATAGGTACATTTTTCTGGTTTCTTGTTTATGCTGAGAATTCATTTAGCAAACCCTTTCCAGTTAATAGAGGTGTAAAACGGTGCCTGGCCCCCAACTCCATAGCTGAATTACAAGATGTAGGTTTAACTCATGAACTGGTTTGCTCCTGGCTCTGTATTCATACTGCATGCTTCAAGTTCCACTAGTTTCCTGGACCCCTAAGGCCTATGCCATCTGGTGTGTGTGTGTGTATTTGCATGAATGCTTGTGTATTTGCAGGTACGTATACTCAGGTACTCAGCATGTTGTCTACCTTTTTGTTTATTATTTACTTATCTGTTTTTTATTTATTTATGGAGTTGGGGAAATGGCTCAGCGGTTAAGAACACTGACTGCTCTAACACAAGATCTGGGTTCAATTCCCAGCATCTACATGACGGTTCACAATCATCTGTAACTCTGGATCTAGGGGATCTGACATGTTTTTCTGACCTCTGCAGGCACCACATACATATGGTGCACACACACACACACACACACACACACACACAATGTAGGCAAAACACTCCTAAGTTTTTAAGTTTTGAAAGGCAAGACTGTAGAATGATAAATTATTCTTTCTATATTAATTAATGCAGGAAATTATTACAACAGCAGTTTTCTTTAACCAGCTAGCTCCCCAATGACTGACACAGAGAGACTGTGATTTATGTTTTAAGCTGTAAGCACTATGCTGGGCAGATTCTGAGCTATTCCAATCCTAGTACCTTTAAAACCCACATAAAAGCCAATCACTTGCCAATCTGATGACTCCTGGGAGGCTTCGGCCCCATCAGTCTGTCCTTCAGGCACCTGCCTACACATCACCATCTTGCCTTATGGCAATTCCTTTCTCTCCAGCCTGCTATCTCTTCTGTTTTATCCCTCCCCTTCTCCTCTCTTGAACCCAAGCCTGGGAACCTAAAACTCCTCCTACCTCTTTAGCACCCAGTCATAGTGTTCAGCATCATTACTTAGCCAACCAGGGATAATTGGGGAACATTCCCCATCATCACATGGTTGGGGGGGGGAGAATAATTCAACATTCATGACAATGCTCTGGCAGGGTACTGCCAAGGTACTGAAGGTACTGAAATTAGCATTTGAAAACACAGGTGAACCTTCCTCCAACACAAGACTTTCAAAACAAGTTTTGAACCTTGTTGGGCTTTCCCTCCCCCATCCCCCAATTTGACAGTCTTTTTACAGAGACTGGACTTGAACTCCCGATCCTCCTGCTTCAGGTATGTATATCCTCCTCCTTGAAGGTATGTGCTGTCTTAGCTGTTTTTAATACAGTGCTAGGACCAAACTCACTAGGCAAATACTCTAAGAACTGAATTATGTACACAGCCGCCATCTTGACAGGGTCTCTGGAGCTTGGCTGACCAGGTCCTCATGCTTCCAAGGCAAGCACACCATTACTGAGCTGTCTCCCCATCCCAGCCTACGCCATTTTCCTTGGCTGGTTTATAAATTTTCCATGCTCTCTCAGCATCTCTGTATATTTTGTATTTTCTGTCTCTGGGGATTAGAAACACAAACATGTGTCACCTTGCAATTTTCTCTTATTAAGAACAACTTCGAGGTAGAAGTCCCTGTGGTTATTTAGGGTAATGGAAGTGAAAGGCTGTTTGTCACTGAGATAAGAGGCGGAAAATCTGCCCTCACCATGAATATAGAAGAACGATTTGCCTAAATGATTCAGAGATGATTTGTCTAATATATTAATCATGAGTAAGAAGAATTGTGTTCATCTTAGCACCGTTTATATTACAATGCTGCGCTTGGGCATGCCAGCCTGAATTTTATGCACACACTACACAAGCAGAAAACATGAAATAGATTTATCCCTGTGTTGGAGGACTGTGTGCTTTATCGTACGCACTTTGCTTCTGGCTATGGACAAAGTCATTTATCTGCAAGTCTTCTCTTCCTCTCATTTGCTATGACTGCAAGATTAACCGATGGTGTAGCATCCTTGTTCAAGCCGTATTTATGAAGGGCGGCTGTTCTCACGTAAATAGCTTCCAATATTTTTTTAAATTGTAGCATCTTTCATGAAGATGTGGTGGTAAGCCCTTCAGGCATAAAAGCTGAGATACCATCTTGTGTTAACAACTTGGAAGGAATTTGTATTAATTTGTTTGAAAGGGGAAAGCAACGACAGCCATGAGCTGAAAAATAATAAATAAAAATTTGTAATCACAGTGTCTTAACTTGAACCTCTCAGGTACAAGTGGAGGGGGGGAGGGGAAGAGAACGATATTGGACCGAAGCTCACCTTCTGATTTAGCGCAGTTTCACAGGTTAGAACTCTGGGTTGGTTGCCTGTTTTTTTCCCTCTGATCAGGGGCAGTGAAGACATTTAAAGGCTGGCGGTATGTCCTTGGTGGGGCCTGTAGCCTATTAATATTGTTCTCATCAGTCCCGCCTGTGGGGTTTCACGGAGGAAGAAATGAGGCCAGGGTTCAAGGTCCACGGTTTCTGTCATCCCTGAAATGCTTTTGCCTCTGAGAAGAGAGCCAGTACATCTCCCTGTTCTGTTTATGAAACACTTGCATTCGAAACTCCAGTTATGTCTACTGCTGAAGACAAAACCAACGGAACACACCCCCAGCTGGTTTGATTCACCATGGGCTTGACTGGTTTAGTTGTTTTCTGTTTGTTTTCCTTTTTCACATTAAAGAATTAATGCAGGCCAACAACCCTAGTTTTCACTTAGTCTCAAACTGAAAAGAATGGGCAGTCATGCTGGCTGTATTCCTAGCTTGGTGGACCTCGGAGCAATTCATTTTTGACAATGTGGTGACTCCAAGCAGTCCTGGCTGGGAGGAAGACTAAGTCCCTAAAGACATTTTGCTACCACTGCACTGACTGGCTTTTATAAATGGTTCCCGGAGAACATGGCAAGCGAGACCATATTTCCAGAAACCATGGATGGGAATGCCTTGCCCTGGGCTGCGTTTCCCACATCAGGACCTCATACGTGTGCCCTATGGATTTGACCAAGTTTTTGGTCTTATTCAGAAGCAAAGCCGGACTCTTCATGAGCTCTTCAAGACCAAAGCCAACTGGAAACTTGAATCTGACTCGTGCTCCTCCTGCTAAGCTCAAGCTAGGGCTGTCCAAGTGGAAGACCAGTTTTTCCCAAGTGCACACAACTGCTCTCCGTAGAAGTAGCCACAAATCCAATTTCACAATAGTGTTACGGTGAGAGCACTGTGACCTGTGTGTGAGGTCTGACTGGATCATGATGAAGATAACATGATTATCAAGGAGCAAATGATACTGAAGCAGCAGCTCCACATGGTCACATCTCTCAACACTCGAGCTGCATGGCGCCCAGGGAGGCCCAGAACTCTCACCTCTGATTCTCAACCTTCATAATGCTCTGACTCTTTTATATAGCTCCTCCTGCTGTACTGGTGCCTAATCATGAAATTATTTTGTTGCTACTTCATAACCGTAAATTTTCTAGTTATGAAATGTAATGTGAATATCTGATATGCCCCTTCAAAGGGGTAGCAACCCACCATTTGAGAGTAACTGGCTTAACAGGTCCAGTTGCTTGAAATAGTCCTGGGGTTTTAGTTTGGCCTTTGACCCTCCGTCCCTCCTTCTTCCCTCCCTCCCTTTTTCTGTCCCTCCCATTTCTCTCTTTCTTCCTTCTCTTTCCTCTCTTCTTTTACTCCCTTTTTTTTTCCTTCCTTCCTTTTCCACGTGAAATAAATCTTCTCCAGGCCTGATAAGTGTCTGCTGTTTCATCACCAAGACAGAGCCAAAAGGAACCTGTTCTGATGAACACGCATACCTTCAAAACTTCATATGACGCCTAGGTAGGGCTGCCCTGTTCCTACTTGAATTCCCACAGTCCTACCCAAAGGCCCAGTCACAGCAGCTCATACCCAGTCCCCCAGCTCCAAGTCAGACATCATTCCTACAAACTTTCTACCTTCATCTTGACAGTTCAAGATCACATCTCCCTCTTCTGAGTGTCCAGGCCACCTGCAAACAGTTCCTTTTATGGCAGCTGCTAGGGAACTTTTTTCCCATCTCTCTCTCTCTCTCTGCAAAGCTATTTTATCATCAAAATACTATTTAACAATATACTTGTTGAATTATAGTGAAGTATTGTGAAAGAAAAGACCCCTCAAAATGCCCAAAGACCCCTTCTTTGGTGCTCTGGTCCCACTTTCTCCCTTCAAGTACCCACCCAATCCTCCCCTAAGGTTTTCACACCACGTGCGTGCGCTCACACACACGGACAAATGGTTTGTCTTAAACTTGAATATGTGAAATTCAATGTTATGTCTATTGTGCAACAGCCTTCATGAAATGGAAGACTGATACCTCACTTTTTTTTTTAATTATTTTTTTTTTATTTATTTTATGTACACTGGTGTTTTGCCTGCATGTATGTCTGTGTGAGGGTGCCAGAACTTGGAGTTACAGACAGTTGTGAGCTGCCACGAGGGTTCTGGGAATTGAACCCAGGTCCTCGGGAAGAGCAGTTGGTGCTCTTAACCACTGGGCTACCTCTCCAGCCCCGATACCTCACTTTCTAAAAGATGTATTTATTTTATATATGAGTGTCTTTCCTGTATGTAGGTTTGTTTGGCATGCCTGGTGAATAGGGAGTTGAATCCCCTGAAAACGGAGGTAAGGAGGGTGGTGAGCTGCTGTGTGTGTTCTGGGACCTGAACATGGGTTCTCTACAAGAACAGCAAGTGCTCTTAATGCTGAGCCATCTCTCCAGCCCTCAGATTACTCACTTCTGTTGTCCTTTTACTCGCTGTACACCACCCATCCTGACCAACCCCTTTTTATTTCACATTTGCCTATAGCCATCCTTGGGGACAAGGCTCGTATCTCAGTGTGCTGTCAATGAGCATTTCCAGAATGGCTGCTGATACCGGGACTCTTCATGTCCTTATTAGATATATATGCATCTCATTTGAATTCTTTATTTAAGCTGGGTGATTGTGCTTTTATATTGACATAAAAGATTCCTTATTTGTTTGAGCAATAATCCCATTACCAGGTCTATGACCTGCAAATATTTTCTTCAGATCTGTGAATCATCTTTCTACATTCTGCCTATTTTAGTTTGCTTTCCCTTGATGTGATAAAGTACCATAACCAAAAGCAACGTGGGGAGAGAGTTCATTGGCTTACATCTCCCTATCACAGCCTATCATTAAGGGAAGTTGAGGCAGGGACTCAAGACAGGAACCTGGAGGAGAGAACTAAAGCAGAGACCGTGGAGGAATGCTTCTTCTTCCCAATGGCTTGCTCAGCTTGCTTTCTCATACAGTTCGGGTCCACCTGCGTCCTACATCAACCATTAATCAAGAAAATGCTCCACCGTCTTGCCCACAGGCCAACGTGATGGCATTTTCTCTAGCAATGCTCACTCTTTCCAGGTGGTTCTAACTTGTGTCAAGTTGATCAAACAAACAACCAGCGCAGTACCCATTGAAGCACCGAAGTGCTTAATTGTGATGATGTCCAGCTTACAGTCTTTTTCGCCACCGCCTCCGTGTCGTTGCCAGGATGACCTTGCCTTGCCTAAGTTCATGAAGATTTCCCCCATGTTTTCTCCTAAGAGGTTTCAAATTCTGGTTATTGCCTTTAAGTCTGTGACCCATTTGCAGTTAACGCCTGTGTATGATGCAATGAAAATGTCCAACTCCATTCTCTGCACCATTTGTTGAAAACATTATTTGCTCACCATTTAATTATCTTGGCACCCTTGTCAGGAAAAGAAAAAAAAAATCAGTTGACCGCAAATGGAAGAGTTTACTTGTGGACTCTCATTTGTATTGCGTTGGCCTATATGTCTGACCTTAGGCCTGTAGTGGCTGGTCTTGATTATGGCAGCTTCTGAGTGAGCTTTGCAAAAAGGACGTGTGAGAACTTTCCCCGCATCTGTTGGATCTCAGTTGCCCCGAGCTCAAGATCTTCCTTGTGCCCAAGTAGCATATTTTGAGTGGGTCTGGTCAGCAGGAAAAGGAAATGTCTCACTGTTAACAGCTGACAACAGTTGAAGGTTAGATTTGATTTAAATGTTGACATGTGGGCTAAATGTGTAAGCAGTAGTGGTCTGTGTTGCTTTCCTCTGCTGGCAGTGGGTCTCTACAGACCTTTCTCAGAGCTGGATTAAAAGCTTTCTTTATCTGTTCCAGTGAGGCCTTACAAGGGTCCAATCTGAGAAGTCACAAGAAGGAGGAGGAGGCCGCCAACACTAGCCCAGTGCTCACAATCTAGGGGCACAGAGGCCACTGTGCCTACAGGTTTCAACAGTCAGAGTAAGGTGGACAAAAGGACATGGCTACCTAGCTGGCTGTCCCTCATCAGCTGAAAGAAAACTTCAAATTCGAGGGCCGCTTCATTTGGAAACTCTGAGGACCTTCTGATTTCGGACACTGTTCTTGCCATTCCTCTGTTCTCCAGTTATTCAGGTACCTGTGTTGGTTATAATTGGCTTTCTGTTGTTTATCTTTTCAAAAAACATGCAATCTTGGACTGGAAGTGTGGTTCAGTGGGTAAGCGTGCTTGCTGTGCAAGCCTGAAGAACCGAGTTTCATCCCCAGTACCCACGTAAAAGCCAGGTGTGGCAGCACGGCCTGTAATTCTTGTGTTGAGGAGGTAGAGACAGGAGGATCCCTGGGACTTTTCAGCCAGCCAGAGCAAATCAATGAGCTCTAGGTTCAGGAAGGGATCCTGTCTTAAAAAAAATAAGAAGAGAAATTGAACAACATACCTAATATTGATCTTTGGCTTCCATATACACACATGCACACAACCTACACACACACACACACACACACACACACACACACACACACAAGCATGGCAGTTCAGGATCACTGTATAACACTGTATAATCCACTTAAGGCTCAGGACTAAATGTACAACCAAGAAGAGCAATTAGTGACTTCATGAATCAAGGTCCGATTGACACTTTGCTTGTAAAAGGAAGTCGTTTGTTAGTTTGAGGCCTTATGAGTTAATTACTACCTTCAGTTCTCCCAACCGTAGTCTGGGCCTCGGTGTTTGTACTCCAGACAGTCAGAGCGTGAAATCAACACACTTAACTTCCATGTGGCTTTAATTTAACAAATACCTCAGTTGAAATAAATGATTGGCCTTGGCAACTGAAATGGAAACAGGATGCTCATCTGCTTGCTAATTGTTTTCTCCTTTCCTTTCTCTTGCTCTTGTCTCAAAACCAAGAGAAGGTCATGCTCCCACAGGGGGATGGGAGGCAACGGTCCTCCAGTTCCATACTATCCCAGACCCATGCTCAAGTGTGAGGGTGACGTCAGCCACAGTGTGAGGTTGTGGCCTTTCCATTTTGGCAGGACAGTGCACTTGGGGTTGGGGGAGCTGCTGTGGGCTTCCCAGAGCAGCCTAGGTGGGACTCCCAGGATTGCTGATGTCAGAAGGCCACTCCCAGGGGTGCTAGCGAAGGCTGCTCGTTCTTAGGAATTCTGAGAGAAATTTCTACAGATTCAAAGATGGAGCCCAAATAAAGCCCAAAACAGAACTGCACTACTGGGTCTGCAGTGTGTGAGCATTCTCTCTATCCCTCTCCCTCCTTATTTTTCTCCCTCCTTATTTTTCTCCCTCCTTATTTTTCTCCCTCCTTATTTCCCCCTCTCTCCCTCCCTCTTTCTTTCCTTTCCTCCCCTTTCTTTCTCTTTTTCCCCTTTCTCTCTCTCTTGCCCCAGCTTCACGTCCCCTCCTGATGTATGTCTCTCTCTTTCTCTTTCCTTCTCTCTGTCTGCACATACATTTTCTCTCCTCCCCTCCTGTGTCTCTCTGTCTCTGTACATAGCACAGAAGGAGGTGTTTCCTTCCACCACAACATTCTCCTTCCTCTTCTGCCAGGAGCACGGATGTGTTTCTGGGTCTCTGTCTTGTCACTCTCCCAGTTTGTCTCTTCAGTCTGTGTCTGTCACACATAGACCATGTCGGTTTCTCTAGTGTGTGCAGTAGTGTAGTATGTGTAGTCTCCTCATGTCTCTCCCTGTCACATGGTCTCTGCCTCTCTGTCACTTACACACACTTTCTCTCTCTCTCCGTCTCCTTGTCTGCAACCCTCCCATCCCCTCACTCCCCTAACCTCCCACCTCCCTTACGCCACCCCCACCCCACCTCCACTCTGGTCACTGTGCTCTGAGCCTCTGCCCCCGACTCTCTTTTACCTGCTTCCTGACTCCTGACTCGGTGCAGGCTTCGCTGGCAACTTAGTCCTGACATTCCTGAAAGAGCTCTCATTATCACTCTCCCCTTCAGCCCCTGGCTGCCTCAGCTTCAGTGCTGCTATCTTCTTAGGATATGTGTAGGTGCCGAGGTTCATTGATCCTTCATCATCGTCTCTTTTCCCACCCACCCTCTGACCAGCGAGAGTGACCACACCCTTCCCAGAGCTCTCTAAAGCCACTCCTTCACCTTCCTGGCTCTACAATGGACGACAGCTACTCCAGTGGGTACCAACTGTATCATGCTGTCTTGTCTGGCTCCTTACCTAGTCCCTAGCACATGGAGAAGGCTCACAAAAATGTTTGTGAGGAAAAATAAACATGGATAGCCCCCTCGGCTGAGAAATAGTTTGAATCTCTGCCAGACCACGGTGTCTGCAATTTTTAAAAATGTGGCTGGAGATAGTATTATAAACTACATGCTTTTGGCAGCACCCTGCCAGAGGCAGGATTATAACTGTACGGTGCTGCCTTCCAGGTCTCCATTCTGGGACAGTCTCGACACCTCTTAGGCCCTCTACACAGGGAAGACACTTGGCCCAGAAGGCAGAATGGCTCAATGGCAGCCTTGCTGTGTCCTGGGTGCTCAGCACTCTGGTTCTCCAAGGAGACCATTCACCGGAAGGCCTGCTGCCTGCTCTGAGCATGGAGACTCAGCACGCCTGGCCTCTGGCCCCTCCATTGGTTTGCTGTCAGCCTCCCCATTGATTTTAAATTTTATTATTGGCTTGCGGAGTGCTCAAGGGCCTGATGCTTTCCTTCACCATCGATTCTCCTGTTCCCAGGGAAGGGAGGCAGAGCTTTGCCATCTTCATCCGTTGGCTGCTGACCAGCCCCACAGCCTGCTCCAGGCTGACTCTGGAAGACTGTAACCCATTTGATATGTTTGCTCTTATTAAACTACCTGAGATTCTGAGGAAATGAGTAGTTGATCACTGGTCTACAATGAGGGGAACTGAGACTCAGACACAGCAGCCCAGTGACCCTGGCTAGGGTCATGGGTATGACCTCTGCAGTGGTGCCACGCATTGTCCCAGCCTGTGTTAGAATAACACAGATATGGGTAACTCCCCCATAGGCTCAAGGTCAGTGGCACTAGGCTGATCTCTGCTATGATCCATGAGACAAGTCCCAGAGTCACACTTGTGTCATCCCAGAAGCATCGGAGCAGGTTAAAAGGGTCTGACCAAGGGGTGAGGATGTGACTCCATGGGAGAGTGCTTGCCTTGCATACTTGGGGCCCTGAATCTCATCTCCAAAATGGCTAAAGGAATCAGAATCAGAAAAAGCTCTGATTCTGTCCCCTCTGTTCTGTATTTCACCTAGTCACTCACCGTGACTTCGGCTTCTCATGCTGCTCCAGCCCTCAGCCCAGCTGTGCGTAACATAGCCTATATGTTGCTAAATTGTCCTATGCTGTTTAAGCTTACAGGGAGGCTGGCTCCGGACTGAGGGTACCTCCTTTCCTTTGTGAGGTATCCTCCAAGTCTTCCCATTGGGGGAAGGATATGCTGGCCCCCAGCCCTGTGGCAAAGAGAGGAGAGAAATAGCAACACAGCCTAAGAGCAAACACATGCACCTTTACAACAGACATTACCAGTGTTTAACTCATGGTATAAAATTCTCCATGGGAATAAGAAGCTGGGAGCTCATCCATGGAAAGAAAGACCTCAGTCAGAAACTGGCTGGCTGCCTCGTGGAGGCTTCCTCTTCTGTCTCTCCTGGATCCCAATTTGATGATGTTGTGTTCCTTTTCTCTCCATTGGGCTGCACCAGTCACCTCGGGTGGATGCTGGAAGCAC